>NC_090251.1:20151247-20206247 GCF_037325665.1 Littorina saxatilis | reverse complement strand
CACAACCACCTGACCCTGAGCACACTCTTTCTTGCGCCTTGCGGCAGACTATGCGGTCAGCGCCACCATTAAAAATACCACCCGCAAATTGTTTAACACTGAAAATGTGAAAAAGAAGATTCGATCTAGCACATGAGACAAGTGCGGGTTTCTTTTCTCGTGTTTAAATTCACCCGACGCGTGTGTCTAGAAGAGAGGAGCAAGTGCCGAGAGACAAAGGGTTAACGTATTATGTCCTTTTGACAATCTAGCAGTTCTGATGGTAATAGTTGCTAAAGTGAACCAATTTGTATCACTACAAGTGATCGTGATGAATTCTTATCTTGGGCAATACAATATGTCTGCATTGTGTATTTAAGTACACCTGTGCTCGTCATTATCTAACATCATACTGTCCGCTGCGTTTATCACATTTGCACGTGTCGTATATATATATATATATATATATATATATATATATATATATATATATATATATATATATATATATATACAATGACATAAGGTGACGTTTTCATGTCAGTATGTCCCAAATGACATCACCAGTACATTTTTCATTCTATCTAATCTGTTTTCGTTCTATTTTTTCTAATAACATGCGTTAACAATTGATTGCCAACTGGAATGGAAGAGCACAAAAAGTGTAACTTGATATGTAGTTTCTCTAGAGGGAAAAACATCTTCCACTTTCATGTCAGTGTGTCCCATGCAACATACATTTGCCAAACAGCTATGTGTAAGTAGATTATTTGTTAGTGGTATAGAAAATACTGATCAACAATCAAAGTCAGTTTTAACATTCATTTTCTACCTATTTCTTATTTGTTTATTCTTTTGGCAATGGTGAAATGTCAGCAATCGTGTGTCATTCGGGACAGTAGACATGACACCTGACCTTTTGTCACTGTCTCATATATATATATATATATTATTATATATGTGTAAACGCTTGCTTACCTTCAACGTGGTTGTTGGACCTAGTGTCGACGTCACGACGGTAGACGTTCCACTCAGCTGGCTGAGCGACGTTGCCTGGTATGATATAGTTTCTCCTGAAGTACGCCAGGAAGACCTGAAGGCCCGCGACTTGACGGGCGAGATTTGCAGTGAGAGGGTCAGTGAAGAGGGTTTGGAAGTTCTGACGCACTAGGGCGACCGGCAAGAAAGCGAGTGCAAGCACCTTCTTGATCAAGTCCTGGACATCTTGCCAGTGCCGTCCAAGGCGTCGAAGAAAGCCGGGGCCCGCTAAACGCTCCTGCCTGGAAGTAACAGCTCCTGACTTCAGCCTGCTGGAACTCTGTGTGAACAGCGGCTCGAAGAGCTTGTTCGAAGTCCGTGATGAACAGGGTTGGGAGCCATGGCGCTCGAGTCAGCCGCTCAATCTTCCCCTTCAGTTGCTGCAGGATCGCCCTGTAGTTCCCCACTTGGTGATCCCCCATCAGCACAAACGCCATTGCAATAACCCGGTCCGTATGAAAAGCTTGAAGAGTTAAAAACTGATGGTAGGGTCTCGGGCATGACTTGAAAGTCCCATCAATGTAGACGGTTGTGCATCCTCCGAGTTCTCTTAATGCCTGGTCTGTCGCGAACATTACGTATTGCCAGAAGTTGTCCTGTTCAAGCAGGAACCGGCTTTCTCGTTGGGTGGTTGCCCACACGCCCTCGATCAGCACTTCTTCAAAGTTGGCTGGGATTGGCGGTATTTGCTGCATTCTGGTCCTGTTGAGCGTAGACCTCACCGAATGAAACGCTGGCACGTTTTCTACGCCTCTTGCATCAGCACCAACGACTTCGCGGTCGTAAACAGCTCGAATCGGCAGGGTTGGATCGCCTCTTATCTGGAGCCTCATTCTGTTCAGGGTTTCGGAGTAGTCAAGGAACTCGCCCTCCTCTCCGTGGATGTGAGGTGAAGCCTATTTGTGTGGAGAGAAAAAAAAAGTTCCATCAGTCATATTTAAATACTAAGAAATTCTAGTCGGAAATGAAGATACATGTACACAACTTCATACACATTTGATCACACCACTGTGTGCAACTGGGCTAAGTAAATACATTATACGGAAAACGCTTAAACAAATGTCCTAATGTCCCGGCATTTCACTTATCTAGGGATCCCTATGGTATTTGAGTTACTTCCCATGCAGTTCGATCAGTTTATGGGAAAAGTTACTTCCATTGTTTTGATGTATTAGTGGGAGACAACAACCAGATTATTAGAACTTCTCGTGTCTTTAGCATACATTTGGTTTTATAACAATAGAGTTCATGTACTAATGATATATAAATGTGTTGTACAGCGCAATGAAAACTATTGAACGTTCTGGTTTTTGTCAATGTTTAGGTTTTACCTAATGCAAACCACACACACATAAACATACCACCACCAACACCAACAGCAAGATGTAACATTTCTTACTCACCCCAAGGACAAGAACAGCCTGGTTGTGGTCGCCTTGCCGATCAAATACGTTGGTTTGAAGACCAGCGCGACAGTGCGGACGCCATTTCCAGTATATCTTGTCTCTGGCAGTCCTATTGTGATGATATCGAAAACCTTCATTTGGAAGGACTCTCCCGCCGCGCTCGCCACCTACAACTCTAGCCATGTTGCGGCCCTATGCTCCACAGGGAGTCTACAGGAATAAGTCAAGTAAGTCAAGTCATCTTTTCACAAGGCCGCCAAAAAGAAAGGCCGCCGAACAGAGAAGTACCGACAAAGGAGGAACACCGACAGGGCAATACACAATTTCATTAAATATGAAAATGTAGCGGTGTATCGGAGACTTTCAACTTGTTTTACATTTAAAGGAGCATAGACACTTTTTAACCCAGGCAAACACCTTATTTATTTTATAACTGATTAGCGACAATCGGGTCTCGATGTTCATCTTGTTGTGTCGTTATAGCGGGGTTTTTTTTCAAGGCCAAACATCCACGACAGCGCACAGGGACGTTACCTTAACATTAGATTTTAGTGTAACGAACACAAGTATGTGTTTTTCGCGCTGTATAGCAAGATGTACGGGGTACATTGTAAACAAGCAAAACAAGAAAAAGAAAATATAGCTGTCCTTTACCCCCTCCCTCTCCCCCCCCCCCCCTTCCCGCCCGCAAACCACCTCTACCTTCCTTTCTCTCCCCAAACCCAGGTGTGCATGCGGCGGGCCCTCTGTTCACTTCACGCATCTCTCTCACAGGTCGACTCTCATGCTTAAAAACATCTGCAACACCGGTCACTTTAAACCAAAGTTCAAAGAGAATCATCTTTCTACAATGTCCACGTATCATTCTTCTGAAGTTCGATAATTGTTAACAAACGATTTTCGGATACACTTATGAACAAAGTATCAATTGTCAACTGTCTTTCCCGGCCGTACACTCCAATCCCTCCTCCATCTTCCCGTGAAGGGGGGAGAGCGAGAGAGAGAGCAAGAGAAAGAGAGACAATGACAATGACAATGACAATGACAATTCTTTAGAGGGAGAGAGAGAGAGAGGGAGAGAGAGAGGGGGAGAGAGAGATAGAGAGAGAGAGAGAGAGAGAGGGGGGGGGGGAGCGAGAGAAACATGGAAAGAGCGATTGAGAGGTGCTGAGAGAGAGAAAGAGAGGGAGAGAGAGAGACAAGGAAAGAGCGAGGTACAAAGAGAGAGAGAAAGAGAGAGCGATTGAGAGGTGCTGAGAGAGAGAGAGGGGGGAGGTGGAGACGGAGGGAGAAAGGGAGGGGGGAGCGTGA
Source organism: Littorina saxatilis (assembly GCF_037325665.1). Classification (NCBI taxonomy): domain Eukaryota; kingdom Metazoa; phylum Mollusca; class Gastropoda; order Littorinimorpha; family Littorinidae; genus Littorina; species Littorina saxatilis. The sequence continues at coordinate 20,202,513 of NC_090251.1, read as the reverse complement.
GAGACAAGGAGAGAGCGATTGAGAGGTACAAAGAAAGAGAGCAATTGAGAGAGACTGAGAGAGAAAGAGAGAGAGAGAGTGAGTGAGAGAGTGAGAGAGAGAAAGAGAGAGAGAGTGAGAGAGAGCAAGAGAGATAAGGAGAGAGCGATTGAGAGGTTCAAAGTGAGAAAGTGATTGAGAGGTGCTAAGAGAGACAGACAGACAGACAGACAGACAGACAGACAGACAGACAGACAAAACAGTAGACCGACACACACACACACACACACACACGCACACTCAAAGGGAAGTGTCTGTCGTTTGAACATGTAGTATAGTGCTATCGACACGTAGCGCAATCGACACGTAGCGCTACAGTACATTGGTTTTTCAAAAATAGTAATATCGACACGTAGTTCTATTGAGACGTAGTGATAATGGCACGTGTGAATTGTGGCAATAGCACTACGTGCCGATAGCACTACTCCTTTCAGCAATTTGTGTCGATAGCACTACAGAAAATAGCGCAAACGATACGTAGCACAAATGACACGTAGCGCTAGCGAGACGCACCGGCGGTCGCGCATGGCTTGACTCCGCTGTAGTCAAGCAATCATCCAAAAATATGTCAATCGTGCTTACATGGCTGGCAAATGTATAACAGTGATTATGTTCAAATGAAACTTTGATAGCACTTTTGACAATAATTTGTCAGTATGCACGCGAAGTCATGATTTGTTTGAGTTTTTCTTTTACTGTTAATTCACAAACCTGTTGCGGGTTTTAGAACTATTTCCAGAAGATTGCAGAACATCTGAACAAATATTGTGATCTGACATTTTATCCAAAGAACTTCTCGGCTGTAGGCATACGATTCTGAAAGTTTAAAAGCAATCCACCGAGTCTCTGCTGAAACAAAGCGCTTTTTGTCGTGGTACCCCTTAAAATTGACACAAAAACCTCCCGTTTTTGACCTGTCATGCGATCAAAATCTGCATCAGTCGGGATGGAGTAACACAAGAAATACGCAAGATAGCAATTTAAAATAACCTCGTTTGGATAGATAATTGACTGCACTTCTTCCCGTGTGTCAATGTTGCTGAGTTGTGCCTATTTTGAATGTTCGACGATGTTTTAATTGGTACCATACGTTTGTGTTGGGTCGATTATTTTATTTTGAGTGGCGGTCATGTGAGCAATCTTAGATCTGAAAAGTGTGACAGCCAATTTAAGCGCCCTCAACGACACAGTAAGCTTGAATGATATGACAGGGGCATGATTTATTTTAAAGTATTGGTCGAAATGTCGCAATATTTTGTTTTGCAGAATTTAGAAGCCTGTGATCAGAGTCAGATGATACTTGCCATTACCGGTAGTTGCAACAACCATTTTTCTGTCTACTTGCAAAGTCACTAATTTCTTCATGTAGGTCCACAAAAATGTCTGAATTTCTACAAATCTTACAATGAGCTATACGATTACCCCCCCCCCCCCCCCCCAAACTCTTCCTCCCCTGTCTTGCTCTAAAACACACACACACACACACACACACACACGTATACACACACACACACACACACACACACACACACACACACACTGACGAGCGCACACGCACGAGTGGCATGTAATATCTTGCAATATTGTTTACATGACGAAACTGAAACCAGCCATTGGTCAAACAGGCACCCCGATATCAACTGATGTAATCCAGATACGGTAGAGTACTTTTTAATAACCACAAAACCGGCTTGCTCGTGCACGTGTATGTGCATGTAACTATGTATGTATGTTTGAGTGTGCACTTGCATGCGTAGTTACGTACATGTGTATCAAGTTAAAAGAGTGGAGTTCGGAGTGGGAGGGGCAGTTTTGTGGCATCCGTCCTACTATGGGGTGGGGTGGGGGTTTGTCCTGGAAGCACCGTACTTTGGATGCATCTGTTAAAGGATCAGTTGTCACAACGCTTGTGGGGCCGCTTTATACCGTTTTGGTTTATATCAGTGTCTCTAAAGTGCAAGTACTTTACAGTTTTGCTTGTTTATAAAGCGGACACAGACGTTTTCCTAACCCGCGACCATGGTGATAGTACTACACAAGAGATGTAGCTTTTCTTGTGGTCATAATAGGCAATACTCGGCGAACAACTGCTTACACCGTTGCCGAGGCGCACATTGTCATTGGGTTGTCACAAATCGCACGGTGAAACGTCCGCTCTCCCGGGTATATAATAGCCTACTGTTACATGAATCCCATCCTAGCATATAACCACTTTATGTCCCAAATAGATACTAATTCTGGGGACAAAAATATAAATATAGTAGTAGCATGAATCCCGGCATCGCATGGCTGCTTTCAACGTCCTCTTTACTCTGATACTGACGCGTCGCTGGTCAGCAATACCTTCCCAACCTTAGGCACTGCGACAGTTACCTGGATTTGAATGAATACTACTCTTTGGTGATACCTTCAAGACAAATACGCGTGTATAAATACAGTTACATCATGTAATGCATGTACCACACGATGTACTGCTGTAGTCTTAGAAATATAGAAGCGCATTGGACGGTAATAACTGGCAGTACACGTATTCAACTTTCTAAGCAAAGCAGACGCAAACATGTAGGCGGTTGATCAGCACAATCGATCCCGCGACAGGCGGACAACAGATTGCAAGTTACGCGACAATACATTGGTTGAACTGAGAGAAAGTGACAGGTGCCGGCTACATTACGTGGAGTACAGCGTGATTCCACTGGAACTGGCCACTCATTGCGAGTAACAACACTTTTGTGGTTCAAGAACTACAACGGGGACAAGGTCAAGGTTTACTGTCGCAGCACGTTACTGTTATTACCAACAATTATGCTCAGGTATCATTTAGTACCCGTACCTACAGAAGTAAGTTAATAAACATGTCCACGGTGTACAGACACTGTTAGTGAGAGCACACCTACCTACCTGAGTCAAGCAGGAAGAAAAGGCAGGTAGCTAGCTATGACGAGGCAAGACCTGGCAGGTGTTTCTGGCCACTGACAACGCCACTGGGTACACGGACTATAAAGACCTGTTTACAGGTTGACAGCACAGGCCGCTCTCAGCTTGTCGCCGTGTTCTCGTTTCTGCGACTATTTTTAACCCGCTGCGCGACACCCGCTTTGAACAGTACCCGAATATAAGGCGTGTAGTATCACTACAGATAAAACCGGACTGACACATCGCGGCAAAGTGTGCTGAATTGAAGAAGTACACACCGCGCATTCAACACAGGCGTTACTTCATGTTATGAGAGAGAGAGAGAGAGAGAGAGAGAGAGAGAGAGAGAGAGTCGAACGTTAAAAACCGATGACCACGGGTACTGTTTGTTTGCTGTAAACACTGGAGCGTTGTTCAGTCGGCCTCTTTACGAGAACAGATACAACGTTACTAAATAGTGAGCTGTGTCCCACCTACCTGTGCGTGTGACAGTGCCTGCAGTGGCATTCCTTATCTACAACAGTTCAGATAACGTGGCAGCCATCTGTTGCCGACACTTTCAAACCTTTGTTTAGATGCACAACGCACTCCCTCCACCCCCCGCCCTTGGTTAGCTCATTACTCAGTATGTTTTTTATTCCAATATACATACTGAAACTGACAGGCCAAGCTGCAAAACTGCTTTACAACAGTGAACACACACACATACACACGCACGCACAAACACACACACACACACACACACACACACACACACACACACACACCCGTCGCGATATAACCTTGAACGGTTGAAAACGACGTTAAACACCAAATAAAGAAAGAACACACACACACACACACACACACACACACACACACAAACACACACACACACACACACGCACGCACATACACACTGTGTGTACGCAAGAACTGTGTATGCACGAATTCACTTTTGGGTCATCTTCAAGCAACAGAACCAATAAGTTATGTTTCAGATAATCAAGCTCCTCCCTTTTATTATGTTGGAAAGAGAAAAGAGCATAATTATACCTGCTTGTTTGTAAATCATATACACTTTTCAGAAAGATGAATGACCATAGAAACATCAGTTAAAATGACCACAATTTGAACTTCTGCAAGCTTACTGCCACTTTAAAAGCCATAGGAATTCCTTCCCCTCCTGCGTCGCCCCCTCCCCCCCCACGCTTGCGATCCCAAACCATCCTTACCCATAAAATAATTTCGGATCCAACTTTACTCATTTCTCTCATTAATAATATCCAGTAGCCGCGTGAAATGCTTTAGCCTTTGTTTTGGCAAAAGTCCGTTCGTACAGTAGAGGAACCTTGTTTCTCCTCTCGCCTTTTATCAACATTGTTTTTCATTCAAAATAACTAAACGTATATAATTATATATGCCTGCTACCACAATGAAAGGTAACCTGGCCAAACACCTTATAATTCAGCTATTTGCCTTCTAAAACATGTTTTGCCTTTTAACCGACCACAGAATACTGGAACATAAAACAGATTTGAAAACATGACGACGACGGGAGAGGTGGCACTGTCGGTCCTGTCTCCAGTACCCCTGTTACCCAGGCGCTGCAGGTCGTCGCAACACCGAGTGTTGGAGAGAGGGCTGATTTCGTGGAAGCAGAGAACGAAAACACACACACACACACACACACACACACACACACATACACACACTGAAAACGGTATATTGAAAACAAGAGGGATAAACTCAATGAAAGACAAAGTATGGTTATTTGATATAATAGAGGAAGACGAAATAGTGACGAAATAACACAAAACAAGAAATTCCTCCGAGGTAGGAAAAACACCCCCGTCAAAGGGAAATAACCTTCTCAGTTGGTGGCAGTGACTGAGTGAGAATGGTTATTTCCCTTTGACCATTAAGATGTCCCTGTATAAGTCCTTGTATAATTTTAATCCACCAATAACTCCCTAACCGTGTGTTTGACTGGTCCCAATTTTTGTAAGGACCGTCTCAGGAATGTATAGAACCTGTTCACCAAGTTTGGTGACGATCGGTCCGTTCATTCTTGAGATCTAAGCTACTCACAAAAAGTTAAGGATCACTTGCACACAAATTCATAACTTTCGAAATAAGAAAGCCAATGCGTTGGTATTTGGCAAACGTTTAATTCAATGCTTTAGCAATAACGATACAACATTTCCTTCAATTTCGAGCAATCGTTTGGTCTGTACATTTTATCAAAGTGTGTACGTATCGAAATTTAATTTCACAAAGTCGTTAAAATCACAAGACATGGCATTCAGATGCTCCCAAAAGTTCAGTAATGCGTGAAACCACCCTCGCTGTTCTGGCACTCGACGCAGCGAGTCCTCATAGAGTTGACCAGGGTGGTGAAGATCCTCTGTGGAAGCGCCTGCCACTCAGCCTGCAGCATCTGGTAGAGGTGCTGAACATCCCTGGGAGGGGGGTGGTTGCTCCTCATTTTGATATCCAACTCATCCCACAGGTTCTCAATCGGGTTGACATCGGGACTGCATGCTGGCCACTCCATTCTGTTGACTCCAGACTGCTGCAGGAAGTCGTTGACCACCCTTGCCCTGTGGGGGCGAGCGTTGTCATCCTGGTAGACAGCCTGCGGTCCCATCTGCTGCAGTGTAGGCACAGCCAGCGGTCGAAGGATCTCATCCCGGTATCGGAGGCCAGTCAGGTTACCCTGTACATGAAACAAGGGTGTTCTGTGGTGAAGGCTGAAGGCCCCCCAGACCATTACAGAGCCTCCACCAAGGCCACCTTTTCTTGGACAGTGGCGTCAATGTAACGTTCCCCTTGGCGCCTCCAGACCCTCAGTTGGTCGTCGTTGTGGTTCAGGGTGAAGCGTGATTCATCACTGAACAGGACCTGGGACCATTGCTGACGTGTCCACCTCACGTGGCGTCTGCAGAAGGCGCGGCGTGCTGCCCTATGGGCTGGAGTTAAGCGTGGCCGTACAGCTGGGCGACGAGAACGGAGGTTAAACCCATGAAGGCGATTCTGTATGGTCTGCTGGCTGATGTTGGTGTTAGTAGCCACCCTCAGCTGCCTTCGGATAATGCTGGAAGAGGCTGTTCTTGTTTGCAAGGCTAGTCGTTCAATGAGACGATCTTCACGTGGAGTGGTCTTCTTTGGTCGCCCAGGTCTGCGTCTTTCCTGGACCCTCCCAGTGGCTGGGAATCGTTGAACCAGTCTGACAATGACCGAGATGGACACGTGAAGTCGCCTGGCCACTTCTCGCTTGGGGACACCATCTTGGAACCATGCAACAGCTCGTCCCCTCTCAAACTCGTTCAATTTTCGTCGGGGAGGCATTGTCAGATAATGCCTAATACTGGGGGTATGTCTTCTCAAAAAGCCAAGCAAGTGACAGCATCTCACACATAAACAGCAGTGCTTGCACGTGCATAATGGTTTTTCCGTGTGGCTTGTGCAATGTGTTCGGGCTGAACGGTCCAAAACAAGGTCCTTTTTCGCAAGTTTCCGCTTTTTCTTTTGCTACCAAACTCAGTAGTAGAGAATCCCGTGCAATTTTCCAACTAACACAACATCGCCCACTTACAGCTGAACAAGAATTCATAACAATTTGGTTTGACTGAGAAATAAATAACAGCAGCGAACTGATTTTATTGACCACCTGTTTTCTCATAGTGATCCTTAACTTTTTGTGAGTAGTGTATATGCGAACACAAACACACAAACACACAAACAAACACATCGAGCGAAACCTATACACACCCCTATACCGGGGGTGTAATAACAGGACTGCAAAAACGGATATCCCTCCTCCGTCCTCCGATCTCTACCCCTTATTGGAGCTAACCCCCTGCATCACGCTTTACAGCGTGTGAACGATTGTTCGTGCACATGGGCCCCGGGTGTATAGGAGAACTTCTGTATGGCCAAAAGATCTTACCCGCTAGCATAGTGTTGTAAATGCATAACGGGTAATGATTGCATGTGAGACGTGTACATTTAATTTTGAAAAGGTATTTCCTGTGCCTGTGGTTCACTGACCTTCGCTGAACCAGAGAGCCCCGTTTGCATTAAATTTTGGAGATTGCGAGCGCCGAATTGTAACATGAGGAGAACCAGGGTGGGAGGGGCTGAGAAAAATAACTTGTTTTTTTTTGGTTCAAGTTTATTAGATCGGTACTTTCTCCCTGTGAAAGTCCATGTAAGAAGTAAAATGAATATTTGTTCCCCTGTATATGTTTGGTTGTTTGATTCTAACTGGTGTTTGCTTCTGATTTCTTCGCTTGTGCTTTTCTGCCTAAGGTTGTAATATTTTGATGCGTTTCTGTTCCCGCTACAAGCAAGAGCTTGTTGTGCCAGTTATGTCAGACATTGTCCCGCTACAAGCAGGAGCTTGTTGTGCCAGTTATGTCAGACATTGTCCCGCTACAAGCAGGAGCTTGTTGTGCCATGTATGTCAGACATTGTCCCGCTACAAGCAGGAGCTTGTTGTGCCAGTTATGCCAGACATTGTCCCGCTACAAGCAGGAGCTTGTTGTGCCAGTTATGTCAGACATTGTCCCGCTACAAGCTGGTGCTTGTTGTGCCAGTTATGTCAGACATTGTCCCGCTACAAGCAGGAGCTTGTTGTGCCAGTTATTTCAGACATTGTCCCGCTACAAGCAGGAGCTTGTTTTTCCAGTTATGCCAGACATTGTCCCGCTATAAGCAGGAGCTTGTTGTGCCAGTTATGCCAGACATTGTCCCGCTACCAGCAGGAGCTTGTTGTGCCATGTACATGTTGTGCCAGACATTGTCCCGCTAAAAGCAGGAGCTTGTTGTGCCATGTACATGTTATGTCACACATTGTCTCGCTACCAGCAGGAGCTTGTTGTGCCATGTACATGTTATGCCAGACATTGTCCCGCTACAAGCAGGAGCTTGTTGTGCCATGTACATGTTATGTCAGACATTGTCTCGCTACCAGCAGGAGCTTGTTGTGCCATGTACATGTTGTGCCAGACATTGTCCCGCTACAAGCAGGAGCTTGTTGTGCCATGTACATGTTATGTCAGACATTGTCTCGCTACCAGCAGGAGCTTGTTGTGCCATGTACACGTTATGCCAGACATTGTCCCGCTACAAGCAGGAGCTTGTTGTGCCAGTTATGCCAGACATTGTCCCGCTACAAGCAGGAGCTTGTTGTGCCATGTACATGTTATGTCAGACATTGTCCCGCTACAAGCAGGAGCTTGTTGTGCCAGTTATGCCAGACATTGTCCCGCTACAAGCAGGAGCTTGTTGTGCCATGTACATGTTATGCCAGACATTGTCCCGCTACCAGCAGGAGCTTGTTGTGCCATGTACATGTTATGCCAGACATTGTCCCGCTACCAGCAGGAGCTTGTTGTGCCATGTACATGTTATGCCAGACATTGTCCCGCTACCAGCAGGAGCTTGTTGTGCCATGTACATGTTATGCCAGACATTGTCCCGCTACCAGCAGGAGCTTGTTGTGCCATGTACATGTTATGCCAGACATTGTCCCGCTACCAGCAGGAGCTTGTTGTGCCATGTACATGTTATGCCAGACATTGTCCCGCTACAAGCAGGAGCTTCTTGTGCCATGTACACGTTATGCCAGACATTGTCCCGCTACAAGCAGGAGCTTCTTGTGCCATGTACATGTTATGCCAGACATTGTCCCGCTACCAGCCGGAGCTTGTTGTGCCATGTACATGTTATGCCAGACATTGTCCCGCTACCAGCAGGAGCTTGTTGTGCCATGTACATGTTATGTCACACATTGTCCCGCTACAAGCAGGAGCTTGTTGTGCCAGTTATGCCAGACATTGTCCCGCTACAAGCAGGAGCTTGTTGTGCCAGTTATTTCAGACATTGTTCCGCTACCAGCAGGAGCTTGTTGTGCCATGTACATGGTATGCCAGACATTGTCCCGCTACAAGCAGGAGCTTGTTGTGCCAGTTATGCCAGACATTGTCCCGCTACCAGCAGGAGCTTGTTGTGCCATGTACATGTTATGCAAGACATTGTCCCGCTACAAGCAGGAGCTTGTTGTGCATGTACATGTTATGTGAGACATTGTCCCGCTACAAGTAGGAGCTTGTTGTGCCATGTACATGTTGTGCCAGACGCTTGTTGTGCCATGTACATGGTATGTCAGACATTGTCCCGCTACAAGCAGGAGCTTGTTGTGCCATGTACATGTTATGTCAGACATTGTCTCGCTACAAGCAGGAGCTTGTTGTGCCACGTACATGTTATGTTAGACATTGTCCCGCTACAAGCAGGAGCTTGTTGTGCCATGTATGTCAGACATTGTCCCGCTACAAGCAGGAGCTTGTTGTGCCATGTACGGTACATGTTATGTCAGACATTGTTTGCTTTCTTTTTGTTTTTCATGAAAGTACATGTGTGAAGTACAAGGATATTTTTTTTGTTTTTTTTCTGTACCTGTATGTTTGTTCGTTTGTCTATGTTTGTTGGTATTGGTTGGTTGTGTATGTTCTACCAGTAAAATATCTACAATCGTGCTGTTTTTGCCTGTATGTTTATTTATTTATTTATTTTTTTTTGAACCTTTACAGTATTGAGCTTGCCATTTTTGCGGGTCGCCTGGTCGTGCCACATTGTACATGGAGTGCGTGTGCAGTCTTAAACACGCGTCATGAGAATGAAAAGTGAGGATGTTGTGATTGAGCCCAGTATAAATGTTAAGCGTGCGAAAGAAGAGCAAATGGAATGTGTCTGTCATGTTATGAGTGTGTGGGCCCATGTAGTGTGTTGCGAAATTCAGAGGGTGTCTCCGTATGTTTCCTGTTCGAGAGAGAGAGGGGATTGCCATGAGATTGAATACGGTTATTATGAAAGCTTGTTGTTATTCATTGATGTGGTATTCGTGTATTATAATCACTCGTTGATAATGTGGCCTAATACTTTTCATGAAATGTACAATCATTGATTTTTGTTTTGTCTTTGTTTTTGTTGTTGTTGTTGAACAAGATAAGGATATTCTATAATTATGTTGATCGTTATAATTTTTCTTTAAAATCCAGATTATTAAATATGGAGAGAACAGGATTTTGTTGCTATGAGCAGTTCTATAAAATAATTAAATAGAAAGACAAGAAAGGAAACAAGGATTATGTTTATATAATTTAGAAATGTGTTGAATTTTGGGCTATGTAATTGTACGTTTTATTGTGCCTTCCTGTTTTGTTTTTGTTTTTTTCTTTTATGTTTGAAGATGCATATAGCATAGTCTTGTATGTCTGATGGTATTTGATGTTGATGTCTGATGTTGTTGTCATGTCATGTCACCAAAAAGAAATAAAACCATGAAAAATCTAAAAAAAAATTTAAAAAAATTTTTAAAAATTTAAAACACCACCTTAAACACCCAAGGAAAACCGATTAATTTATTCATTCGTTTGGTCACGACTTGAAAAACACCCAATTTCGCCTTCGCAGACGTTGTTTCAACACGCTGCGCGGAAAAGTGACGTCACTCTAGTCTCGGTTGTGTATTCAGTACGCGTCTGTCTTCTGCGCAAACAGTTTACCGTGGCTTCTTTGCAAAGACTTATGAGCGTCTGAGATGGTACCCGACAAAAAAACTTGTAAATCCTCGCCTGTCAAAGATTTATATATTTTTTCTTCAAAAGCTATTTACAAAATGAACAATCTCTACGTCCATAACACACACTTTAACTAAAATGAACTGTACTTTAACAGCAAAGAGCAATTAGTATCTTTCGTTTTCGCGGTGTTACCCATAGCGCATTATATTTTCACAAAAGCCGATGTTACTAAACAAAATGGAATGGGTAATTCTGGGGAAATTTTCCGCTGGAAGTACTCAATAATTATGCAACTTTTTGATTATTTCGATTCACTAGATTATCCAAACGTTTGGAATGAATAAGATGAATAAAATACAAGATTTACGAGTTCAGAAAATGTATTAATTTTTTTTTAAATTGCCGTCGAAAAGGATCGAACACGCGACCACCAATGTTAGGAAAAGCGATCGGGTGCTTTACCAACTGAGCTAGTCTGTCGCACGGTTGGCGAGGAAGATTTTAACTTCAAATATTACACTTGAGTTCTCGAGCCAGGGGCTCCGCTTGATTGGGATTCAAAGCGGGCGACCAGGCGATCGCCCGCCACGTGACGCGGGCGATTTGATCTAAAGTACCAATCAAGCGCAATCGGGCCATAAACATGGCTGCCAATTTGTTGCTGTTGGACGAGTTGTTCTTTAGTGATGATAGTGATGCGGAGTACGCCTACAATATGGAGTGTGAATGCTTGGAAGTCACACATATATATTGGAAGTCACACATAATTATGTTTGATCTCCGGTTGAAATGGTTTGCAAGATATTGACCAATTGAAGGGACTGGCTGACTGGTCAAAAGCCTCGAATCTTGTGATCTTGTCATTTGACAAGTCATCTGCATGGAATCGTCATCGATTCACATTCAACTTCACTTGAAATTACTTCAATGAATCCTATCTAAGCCCCAAAACACACTTTAAACAATCACGAGTACTTAGATTCAACCCAATAATTAAGCACAGAAGCGTGAACACGGCCTGAAGGTACAACTTTCTCTTCAGAAGTAAAAGATTCACTTACTTTCCACCCGTGGCGGCCATTTTGGTCTCGCATCAGCCGATGTGTTTTGGTCGGGCGAGGCGGGCTAGCCCGGGCTAGCCCGCCGGCTTAAGCCGGTTGATGACCCGATTGTACTTGATTGAAAATACTTCACCCGGGCGCACCCGGGCGATCGCCCGGATTCCAATCAAGCGGAGCCAGGGTTTTCGAGTCTCCGTTCGTATTTGTGTACTGCTCTCGTTCACTTCGTATAAGTTTGGAAAGCAATATCAAGTAGCGTTAATTTCAAGCGTGACCGACATTATGTTGTTGTCTGGCTCCGAAATACATTGACCCAATCGCCGAAAGGCGCTGACGTCATTGCATGAAAGGATTTCCCTACCCAGAATCCTAAATTCTCGATGACATACATAGGATTTTTTTCGGGAGGACGACGATCTATGGACGGTTAATTATATAAAGGGAAGCAAGCGGTTAAAAACGGGCGTCGACAGAGCCAATGAACAGTGATATCAACCTGTAGTATTCATTCATTTGTGATTCTGCGAAATAACGACCAGTTCGGTCTTAGTTAGGTTCTAAACTTTTTTTTAAATGATTCCATTTAGGCCTTTCCGTCTATTAAATAAAGCCAAACTGTGCTACGTTCGCCCGCTGAAGATATCATTCTGTAATATGACAATTGGATGACATGCTGAACATGTTTCGTTTTAGCAGTTCTGATTTTTTGTCAATTTTAACGCGGGAACCTTGATCTTGCGAATTTGATTTTGGGGGGTGTCTGTGTAGTAGGTTCCACTGTATCGACACTACGTCATGTAAACACAATCTGTTTTCTGAATAAGTTAGGGGAATAAACGGCCTTTCCAGTCATATAATTGGTTTTACGATAAACGGCCTCATCAAAAAGATCTGCCCTCAAACGCATCTGTACAGTTTTTTTATGACGAGTAGTGTAGAAAGGTTGGGTGACATTTTAAAGGCATTTATCTTTCAAATGATACCAAATTTGCTCATGGTAGACTTTACATCTCCCTTACCTGTCACTTCGACGTCACGTGTGACGTCATCGTTGCAGGTTCAAACAATATTCCGCAAGCTCAACCTTCATTCAGTAACTGCATGACATAAATTGTACTTCTTTATTTTATGTGAATCATGTTAACCAGAGAGTTTTGTATAACACACTAAATTCAGTTTTTCTTTCAATGAAACGTAAAACCGCCAAAAACGGTATGCACCCGATTTGTTCAGTGAATGTTCAATATACATTGTCAATCACAGATACATTCTATCTTCTGAATTTATATTGACGGGCATTTTGGAGGTTCAAACCAGCACTGCCTAAAATGTAAGGATACGCCATTAAAGGCTTTATTTGTCTAAATGAGATTCATCACAAAGTTATCGTTTCGCGCAAACATTTCTTAACAGGTATTTTTATAACTTTTGCACCTACGCTTTGAGCAGGCATTTTTCTATGTATCAACGTACATGGTAGGTCCATTACACTCCACCCTTACCAGTCATAGTGCCTATCAAAAGGCTTTCATGACATAACTTTGACTTACACAATTAGGGGTTTTTGAAATTAACAATACAATCTTGTAAATCATCTTGTAGAGAAATCTTGTAAACAGGGAGAGCGCGCTACCCACTCGGCCAAATCCCCCCCCCCCCCCACTCTCTCTCTCTCTCACACACAGTCTCTCTGTCTCTCTGTCTCTCTGTCTCTGTCTCTGTCTCTCTCTCTCTCTCTCTCTCTCTCTCTCTCTCTTGTTCTCTCATCGTTGCAGAACAGTGTAGATGATCTCATTCATTGGACGGAGTATAACCACATGAGTCTTCACCCTAAAAAGACCAAATACATGTTAATAACAACAAGACAAAAAAGACAAAACATACGAAACAATCCTCATTCCATACTAATTGGTAACGACGCAATAGAGGAGGTAGGAGATCATAAAGTTTTGGGAGTAAATATCGATAATAATGTTCGGTCGGTATGTGAAACAATGTCGAGAAAAATATATCAGTTAAATAGAATTAAACACTTTCCAGATCAGCACTCAAGGTTATTATACTTTAACGCATATATACAAACCATCACAGATTATTATTCAACCATCTGGGACTCTGCCAGTGCTAAGCGCTGAAACTAATTTTACTGAAACAATCCAGTCTTGTATTTGATGATTATAAGAAACTTAAGATTCTCCCATTAAAAGAAAGATTTAAATTAAATGAAGGCGTGCTCCTTCACAAAATACTTTCCGGCCGTGCACCACGAACTTTCGTTGCAAACTTTGAAGTCAAACCAAACCGAAAGTTTAACGTCCCAATTCCAAGGATAGATCTCTTCAAATCAAGCTTAGCCTATTCTGGTAGCGTCCTGTGGAATTCTCTCCCGGAATTTGTGAGAGTCCCAATGAGTCTCAATACTTTCAAAAAACACCTTTCACTGTATTTAATGTTAAATTACGAAAAATCACAGTGATGGAAGACTTCGTTTAGTTATATTTTCATTTGTCCAAAGCATCAGTGTTCATTATATCCACACAAAAACACTCAAAGCTTTAATAACACATTTACTCTTGCATGTGTATTCAGCATTGTTTTCACTACGTTACATATACGACGCTTTATATTTGTGTATAATATGTAATGTGTAAATATTCATATGTTGTTATTTTTCTCTACCTTTTTTTCTACGTTAATATCCGTGTAAATATGTGATTAGATTAGTCCCCTCTCTGGGCGAGGGCTGGTTAAAAAAAAGCTCGTTGTATTGCTTATGCCACAACACTCGAAAAATAAAATTTGATTTGATTTGATTTGATTTGCTCTCTCTCTCTCTCTCTCTCTCTCTCTCTCTCTCTCTCTCTCTCTCTCTCTCTCTCTCTCTCTCTCTCTCTCTCTCTCTCTCTCTCTCTCTCCGTGTGAACGTCAAAGCCAAAGTCATAGTCAAACTACACACTTTCATTTTCATATGAATTTTTTAGCCTGTGATTCCTTTGTGGTTGACTGGGCTCTAAACAACAAATGTTAAGAATAATAAAAGGCATATATTACTTTGTGGAATGCTATTTTTTTTTGTTTTAAATTTTTACAAATCGCGGTTTTAGGTTCGACGTAATTTGTAAAATGTTTTTACATTTTTACAAATCACGGGTTAACACATACAGCTGTAAGTAGTTGTGCCATACAGCTATGAGTAGTTGTTCCATACAGCTATGAGTAGTTGTGCCATAAATCAATGAGTAGTTGTGCCATACAGCTATGAGTAGTTGTGCCATACAGCTATGAGTAGTTGTGCCATACAGCTATGAGTAGTTGTGCCATAAAGCAATGAGTAGTTGTGCCATAAAGCAATGAGTAGTTGTGCCATACAGCTATGAGTAGTTGTGCCATAAAGCAATGAGTAGTTGTGCCATACAGCTATGAGTAGTTGTGCCATACAGCTATGAGTAGTTGTGCCATAAAGCAATGAGTAGTTGTGCCATATAGCTATGAGTAGTTGTGCCATACAGCTATGAGTAGTTGTGCCATACAGCAGCTTGGCGGATAAGCAGTGCGTACTGTGGTGATTGACAAAAGGGAAGGAACAATGAAAGCCCGGAGCGGTGAAACAGTACAGTCGACACAGTGAAACCATATAAAATACAACATGGCCAATAATCACTGTGATTTTGAGGTGCCTGGTGCAGAGCGAAGTAAAGAAGCAATGACCCAACACGGTCGACATAGCCAATTCCGCAATAGTACTTCGCGAGGATGCACCCTTATGAAACACAGCGAAGAGAATAACAACTGCGTAAAGATTGAACGACCTGACACTTTAACACTTACGACAGTTCTAAAATACAACATTGTGAGGGCTGAGACGCAAAGAAGAGAACAAACGGTGTGGTTTTGTTATGCCCGATAGAGAATAAAAAGAAAAGATAGTAGCTGTGACACATTTGCAGTGTCTACTGTGCAAAACAATCTGAAAAACAAGATAGTGAAGAAAAAATGTGGTACGGTGCTGACTGATAGAGAGCAAAGTGAAGAAAGCGATGACCTGTACAATGAAGCAGTGACACATTGGGCACAGCAGAGGGCCCTGGGAAAGTCACAAAGCGTCTCCTTTCTACACGCCCTCATCAACCGCTTCATGTTGCTATGGGCACCTGTCATAGCATACTGGGCCAGATCTGCAATGGTTCACGTCCACAAGCGCCTCCACAACACACACCAGTGCCGCTGTACCTCTGGGCAGTTTGTGTCTGGACACATGCGAAGATCGCAACACGGAGTGGCGAAGAAAGCATGCGTATGTTCCAGCAAGCAAAGTGCAGATTGCGGGAAATGAACAAGGTGACAAATGGCTGCCTGGCGACGACGGAGCCCTGTCTGAGGCAGTGGCAGCAGCTGAATTTTGCGCTGTGCCAGCCAGCCAACGAAAAATCAATACAGTCTACCGAGCTGGGCTGTGGTGGGAGCAAAACCGGCAAGCACGAACTCGATGACGATTTCGCAGACAGGAATTAGTTATTGCCTAATGGCATATTGTTACCACCTTTTTGTGAGTGACACCTTTAGGTTACTTCAGTTTAGTCTGTTATTCAGTTACACTTCGTACCGACAACCTGCAGGCACGGTGTCGACACAGAACATCACGGACGTTTCAGCGATGAATGTTGAATGACGGGGATGACGGGGTGGAATCAGAAAATCTAAGCTCTGTTTTTCCGAAAAAACACCGCAACAACGCAGGGGTGAGAGAAACAAAATATCATCTTCCCAGGGGCAACATTGTCTTGGGTAGCCGCTCAGCGACAAGAAAAACACACCACGATGCGTCCCCTCGCGTTACTCACATCACCTTATGCTAGGTTGACACTATGTTCCCGGCAGCCACGGCAGCCCCATTTGCCCGAAACGTATAGTAGTGCGCCGTGGGATTTTGGCAATGTTATCTCTGTATTCAAGTTTTGATATAGGTCCTGCCAAGTTTTCTTACGGTATCCGTGACTGGCCGTGGGGGGAGAGGGGCTGAGTCCCGGAGGCTTTAAGGCGCACTACGGTTCGGCCCGCGGTCTACCACGGATGCCAGTACGTTCCCTCCCGGCCCGTCACGTTCTGATGGGGTCCCTCACGGTTCTCACGTTCTGATCAAGGTCTGACACGTTTTTCACGTTCTGTCAACGCTTTCTACGGATGAAACGTGGACGCCGGGCAGCTTTGGAGCACTTTTGTGTCCACAGTATAAAAAGAAGGCCTCCCAAGCAATAGCAATCATTGTATCCTGTACTGTATCATTGTACCCCGGCTTAATTATTATATACTCCCTCCCAGATCGCGCGTGCCTTGTTAGACCGTGCGCCGTGTCAGACCGTAGTAGAACGCAACGCGCCGGGCCCGCAAACCGTCACACGCCGGGACGCGTCGTGATTGGACGCGACGAAACGGCTACCATACACCCTAGCTTGCTGTGAGAACCGTGACAAAACGTGGCAAAACGGGACAAAACGCACAGCAACCGTGAAGCAAATGTTAAAAAACGCGCACTAAACGCGGTAGAACGTGCACAAACTTCAAAGGTCCGTGAGATGCCGGGGAATACACATGCTTCCCGTCCCACTACGGACCCACAACGGACCGTCTCCAAGTTTTGTTAAGGCCTATTACAGGGTGACCCCCCAAAAATGCAACCAACAAAAATGGTAATTACTTCTACATCTGTTGACCGAATCACTTTATATTTGGGGGACATGCAGCCTATGCATAAACCTTTCACAAAGTGACATCAAACGGTCTGACTTTTGTGCAATTTCAACAACAGTTGTCAAAATCTGCGATCGACTCAACAGTACGAGGTTTGAAATTGAGCAGTAGCCAAACTAACCCGATTTAAGCCTTCCATGGCCCGTATGCATGAGGAGGAAGTCAGAAACACTGGAAGTAGAGGCCTCTTTCGGAAGTGGGAACTCCCAAAGTTTAACTTTCCAACTGTTCACCTATGCATGAACGCCGGAGTGGTGACTTCGAGAGTATTCGGTCAAGGTCGCGAAAATTGGGGGAATCCTAACTAGTGCGCATGCGTTTGTTGACGGTAAGCTTGCTACCAGAAGAAACAAATCTCATCGCGAGTTCAAAAAGGCGAACGTTGAGCGCGCTGTAGTACTAACAGCGCTATTGCTGTTGTTTTTGGAATGGTTAAACGAAAGGGTCGGTTCAAACCTGTGATGATTGTCTTGGAATCGAATGACTGCCTATGACAAATGACTTTGTTGGCCTGAATGTTAGGAGAAGAATAAATGATTATGTTGAACTTTTTTCTTTTTTTGTGTGACCTCAGTTTCATGCAGGCAGCATCAACCCTTTCTTTTTTTTTTTTTTTTTTTTTTTTTTTTTTTGCGGAGAGTATCCCTCTTCATTGACCTTTATTTTTCTTTTCTTTTTTTCTGCATTTTATATTTAATGTTTCTACTTTAAATGTACCTATATCGTTAACAAAACTATTTCTAAATGTATTTTTTAAACAAGTTTTCTATATAACAATTCCCTTTCAGAAATGCATACAATATCCAGAGGGGAACCATATCTATAAATACCAACACATATTTTGGCTATCACTATCAAATAATTCACATAACTTATTATTGCCTTAAAACATTGTAAATTTTCAAACACGCCCAAAAAACTTCCTTTACGGTAATTTTTACTAATCATATTATATTTACAAATCACTTTATCCTCAACGCATTTCCAAATGAACATAATTGTTGGGCAAAAAATAAATAAAAAATTCAGTATAATCAATTTCGTTCTCACAATAAGTACAACAATTACTGTATGTTGAACTTGTGTTTAATAATTTTATATCGGTAAAACTGTTGGACAAACATAGATTGGTTATAGGGAAAATTTGGGTTACTGGTAAAGTTTAAAAGGAAGAACATTATGCGGTAGACCGTAAATAACTAAGTTTAGTGACTTGTTCCGTATTTATTGTTGAAATGTCTGTCAAGAAGTTTAGAAAAGACAATACTGTTCATCGGTGCTTTAATTTGTTTTCCCTCGTTAATTTTTGATTACGATGGCGATGCATGGTTATGTACAGTTGAAAGTCAAGATTGGATTTTTTTAAAGCATAGGACAGTTTCTTTACGCATTTAAAAAAAAATGAACACAGAGGCAAAAACCGGTTGTTGCAGTCTGAATGCAATTGAGGTCTATAAAGAAAAAGATTCATGAGAAAAAAAAAAGAAAAAAAATTAGCTCCCAGCGGCACTTGATGCGTCGGATCGAAATTCCGAAGCCGTAACCACTGCACTATGCTACTCGTCTGAAAAAAGCATGATGAAAAGATGTGTTATCAGTTATTCAGTCGTGGTAGTTTGAAAGCTCACCACCTTCGCCGAATGACTCGAGCACGTTTTTTTCGGTCAGTAAATGATCGTACTGTCGGTTTTGAGCCCCTCTGTTTCAAGCTTTTCACCTAAATTAAACAAGAATGTCACAGTTCGTGTCTATGGTGCAAGGTAGCCGACCGTCTCATTGTAGCCAAGTTACGACAGTTGCTCGATTGACGCATTTCACGTCTTCGATATTGTGTCTGAGCTCATTTCCCAATGAGCTGCCTTTAAAACCGGAATGTCATGCAATTGTAGTATGCGTTGGAGGTTTCTTTTAGATGGGTAAGGACCTTTAAAGATGCGATATCGTCGTATAATGATGAAATTAACTTTGAAAGTGGGAACTTCGGAAGCAAAGTTGCCAGCTACTCCGTATGCACGAGCTAACTTGAACGCCGAAGTAGTGGCTTCGAGAGTCCTAAGGTCAAGGTCGAGGAAATTGGGGGAATCCCAATTAGTGCGCGTGCGTTTGTAAACGGTAGGCTTGGCGACCAGAAGAAACAAATCTCATCGCGAGTTCGTAAATGGGCGAACGTTGATCGCGCTGTAGCTTTTACTATAGTTGTTTTTGACTGGTTAAACGAAATGGTCTGTTCAAAGCTGTGATGATTGTCTTGAAATTGAATGACTGTCTGTAATAATGATTTTGTTGACCAGAATGTTGGGGAGTGTCACAAAGATGTGAGTAGCATATTTGTGAGGTGAAACCACGTCGTGTTTTTAACCTCCCTAAATGTTGTACAGGCGAGGGTAGCTGACCGGACTGGCGTTATTCACGTGTTTCGGGTGTTGCACGCAAAACTGGCTTAGCTTGATGTGAGTTGTGTTTGAGACATGTAGCTGGTCTGAGGTAAATAACGTCACAGCGTGTGAGATTTCCAACCGGGAAGGTTGTTCAGCGTGTGTCAGACTTGTTCTGGGAACAAGTACTCTTTCAAGAGACGGGTCTCTTAAGGTAAATGATTTACTATGTTGTATATTATTGACGTTGGAATACAAAGCTGGAGCGTAAAGGTTAGTGTGTATAAAGTGCACCCAATCTGAGTGTGAAGCGTTGAGAGAATTCTGGATGTAATTGTTTCACGGTTTTTCATGGGGAATTTCTTGAACATAATTGCCACGCATTTATGTTATGTTTAAGACGGTCATGCTTTGTATGGGGAGTGTTATTCATTGATTAAGTGTTAGTTTGGATATTGAATCTGTACGGAATGTGAACGTGGAATGAACGAGAATGTATGAGTGGTACATGAACGTTTGGAAGAAGAGATGGTTTTAGAGAATGTTGTATTAAGACTTGGTTAAATTCTTTAGGAGTTTCCATGAGGGATTTCCATGGCGTATAAGGGAGGGACCTTACACGAGAGAAGCGCTAGACGACGGTGGAAGCAAGGGACCACCTCGGCGCAGATGACTAGACGAGTGGAGTCTTCATCGGTACCGGTCGTATCTGACGACGGTTGTTTCCGCTACGGGCGAAAGGGTTTCTCGGGGAGAAACCTGGAAGGTGTGTGTTGGCATCTTCAGTGAGAGGTGTGTTGGCATCTTCAGTGAGAGGTGTGTTGGCATCTTCAGTGAAAGGTGTGGGTTGGCATCTTCAGTGAAAGGTGTGTGTCGGCATCTTCAGCGAAAGGTGTGTGTTAGCATCTCTGTGTGTTGGCATCTGAATTCATTATTCTACGAGGATTCAGCGAGACAAGTAAGTGAACTGGCGACATGCAGTGAGTCGTGATACGAACTCGTGAGTGTCTGTTGGTACCTTCTTGTGTGCGTTAATCTATATTTGAGAAAGTATTGTTATAATATGTATTTACATGCCTTGAGTGAAAGCTGGAAGATTGTGCGAACTGTGTGTTGAAAAGTTGTTCGTATTGATGTATTTAAAGTGAAGAAGTATGTTGTTTTGGTTGAGGAAATAATGAGCCTGCATCCTCCCAAGTTCTGTTTTGAAGTGTTTGGTGTGAAAGGGTAGAGACAGTGCAAAAGGGCAGAACACGCATAATAAATTCACATGCAAACCACTTCGTGACAGTGGTGACCCCGATTTAGCCCTAAATAGGTTTTTGTTTCTAAGGATAGATTTTTTGTGGTAGTTAAAAAGCAGTTGCTTCCCTTTCAGTAGAACGGAATTGAGAAATAGTGGTTGATAAAGAAGTGCTTACAGGGTAGCTAAATATACATACTTTGATACTTTGCGTGTTGTAGTGAGTTTGTTTATGTGTATGTTATTGGACACCCCCTCTTCAGCTCTAGGGGTCTACGTAGTTGTATAGTTCTTACGTAGAGAGGGCCTTAGTTTCTGTTTGCTTCCTGTTCTGTGTATTTATTATCTATCTTTCTATCTAAATTCTAGCTCCCTTTCCTATAAGTTTTTTAAAACTATTTTTCTTAGATTCTATCTTGGATTGATTGTTGTGTATGATTGTTGTCGTTGAGGTGCAGGCCTATTTTAAATAAAATAGTATAGGGTGTGCCATTTTTTTGTGTGTGTATAAATTCTGAAATTTTGTATTTTTTGGTTGGTCTCTGATTTTTTTTTTTTAGTTGTGTACTCTGGCTTGAAAAGGGTTTTGTTTATTATTGTTATTGTTGTTCCTATTTGTAGTTGGATTAGTAATAGGGTGATTATCTCCCCTATACTACTGTTTAATATTTAGTTGTTGGTTTGGGGAAAGTTTTTTTTTGTTCAATTTTTTTTTTGTAAAGATTTTTTGTTTGTTTTTTTTGGTTAGTAGTAATTTGTAAACATTTGTACTTAGACAAAATTTTGGGTAAATTTTTGTTGTTGTTGTTGTTGTGTGAACATTTAAATTTTGTTTTGGTTTTGCTCTGGCGATTGATTTTCCTTAAAGGATCTGACGCTGGTTAGTGGTGTGTGGAATTGAAATTTTCATTTAAAGTGTGTTATTTGGGTTTGAGAAACTTTGAAATTTCCAGTTAATTTATTTTTTATTTTTGTTGTTGTTGATGTTCTAAAGTTGTTAGTTTAAGTTTGACATTGATTGACAAGTGTTTGAAGCTGCTATTGATTGTTTAATCTGATATTTTCTAAATTATAATTTTTTTGTTGAACTCTATAAAGTTTATTGTTTATTTTTGAGACTGGTTGTGTAAATAGTTAAGTAGTAAACAATTTGAGGATTGTTTTTAAAAAGGCACAAGATTTCTGTTAGTTTAGTATTTTATGATACTCTTTTGTGTGTGTTTAGTATTGCGAGAAATTGGTGTATGATACAACTTTTGATACCTAAAGCAATTTCGTGAAACTTGTGTTACTTGATCCATTGTATTACTTTGAGATTACTTTGATATTTTGACATTGTAAAGATGGCTGAGCATAGTGATACTGGTGGTAGCACATATGATCATTATTTGGCGTTGGGAGAGAAGCATGGCTTAAAGGCAGAAGCTTTGTTTAAGTTTGCTCAGGATCATATGGATAGAGAAGAGAGAATTCAGGAAAGGGAAGCAAAGAAAGTAGCAGCTGAAGCTGAGGTTGAAGCAAAGAAGATAGAAGCTGAAGCTGAAGCAAAGAAAGTTGAGGCTGAGACAAAAAGATTAGAAACTGAGGCTGAGACAAAAAGATTAGAAGTTGAGGCCGAAGCAAAGAAAGTTGAGGCTGAGACAAAAAGATTAGAAACTGAGGCTGAGACAAAAAGATTAGAAATAGAGGCAAAGAGGGAATTTGAGGTAAAGAGGCTAGAAGCAGATACTGAAGCGAGGAAAATGGATTTGGAGTTTAAGAAAGTAGAAGCGCAGCAAAGTACAGGTGGAAATGCGGGTGGGAGATCAGGTCCCAGCATCAGGCCCCAGTACCCAAAACTCCCCATGTTCAAGGAAGATAAAGATGACATTGACAGTTTCTTGTTCAGATTTGAAACGCATGCAAAGGCGAACAAATGGAGTGATTCAGAGTGGGCTACATACTTATCAGCTTATCTGGAGGGTGGAGCGTTGTCTTTGTTTCATTCATTGTTTTCAACGGGTACTTTGTCGTATGAAGACTTGAAGAAAGAGTTGTTGAAGAAGTTTCAGTGGACTCGAGAGGGATTTCGTGAGAAATTTCGCAGTACGAAGCCAGAGGCTGATGAAAGTTTTGGCACATACGTAACAAGGATGACGCATTTGTTCAACCGTTGGTTGAGGTTGTCGGATATAGAATCCTCATATGAAGCATTGTTTGATTTTGTGTTGTGTGAGCAGATCCTTAACAGTGTATGCACTGATTTGGCAGTCTTTTTGAAAGAACGTGATTGTAAAAATTCAAAAGACATGATTGCTAGCGCAGAAATGTACAAATCAGCCCATCCGAATAAATGTTTGGCCAGAAAGAGTCAAGTAACTCCTTTGGGAACTGGAAACGTAGCGTTCAATCAGAATCGTGGATCGGGTCAGTCTTACAATCGAGGTCAAGGTGATAGTGGCAGAAGACAAGAGGGTATGAGCAGAAATACCAGGTTTCAAGGCAGAGGAGATGATCGTAGACCGGGTAGAAGAGGATGGCAGCAAGGAAGTACTAGAGATACAGGTACTGAACAGCAGTATCAGGACACATGTTACAGATGTGGGCAGTTTGGCCATTACGCTAGAGAGTGTATTCGGGTAGCATATTCAGCGAAGTCGGTAGCGGATTGTCAGGACGCTGGAGTGTTGGTTAGCTCGGCGGCATTCGGGTCGTTGCCATTAGCGGAAGGTCTCGTTAATGGGAAGCAAGTTTCAGTACTGAGAGACACAGGAGCTAATGTAGCTGGGGTAAGGAAGTCATTGGTCTTACCAAGCCAGTACATAAAGGGAGAGGTCCAAAAAGTGAAGGGTTTTAGTGGACGGATTGATTGGTATCCATTGGCGGAAGTGGTTGTCGATACCCCATATTTTCATGGAAAGTTGAAATGTTGTGTGCTCACGGACCCAGTTGCTGACCTAGTGATAGGTAATCTTCAGGGTGTGGTACCCAGAGTAGATTTGTTCCTTGGGAATACGCAGGGTGTTGGATTGTGTGCTGATATAAGTCACAAGAAAATCACTGAAGACATGGTACTTGAGAAGGTCGTGTGTGGTACGAGTAGGGCAAAAGCCAAAAAGAAACTGGAGGATTCCCCGGTGCCATTGAAAAATGTGGTTACTCCTGATGTGTCGGTTAACGAGGAGGATCTGGAAAGTTTGCTGAGAGAAGATGAGACATTGAAAGAGGTGTTGAGTGTGTCACGAGAGGATGAGAAGTATGCAGTTTGTGCAGAGAAAGTTGTTGATGTTGAGGAAGTAAGTAGTGGATGTCGCGAAATCATTTCACTGAGGTCTGACTGGGGCAGTCATGATGTTTTACCAAGTGAAGGTGGAGAGGCAAATGTTGCAGTATTACCTCTGACTGAGGAGAGGAAAACGTTGCCGTTACCTACATTGCCTAAGGGGAAGGAAGAGACAATCGGAGATATTGTTGTTGATCCTGGTTTGACAGATAGTCATAAGGATGATATGGAACAGGTGTTTGGAAAGATGGTTGACATTTTCAAAACATGTGATGCGGTGGTGTCTTTAACGGCAAGAATTAGCATTCGAGGTTCATCCAGTAGCAGTAGACATGTTGTCCAGGTCATTCGTAGATCAGAGCATACCACAGGTTTATGGGATGTGTGGAAAAAGAAGTTTGCTTTGATCAAAAGAAAACTCGAGAGTTTTCTTTTTTCCCCGGGAAGGGGGATGTCACAAAGATGTGAGTAGCATATTTGTGAGGTGAAACCACGTCGTGTTTTTAACCTCCCTAAATGTTGTACAGGCGAGGGTAGCTGACCGGACTGGCGTTATTCACGTGTTTCGGGTGTTGCACGCAAAACTGGCTTAGCTTGATGTGAGTTGTGTTTGAGACATGTAGCTGGTCTGAGGTAAATAACGTCACAGCGTGTGAGATTTCCAACCGGGAAGGTTGTTCAGCGTGTGTCAGACTTGTTCTGGGAACAAGTACTCTTTCAAGAGACGGGTCTCTTAAGGTAAATGATTTACTATGTTGTATATTATTGACGTTGGAATACAAAGCTGGAGCGTAAAGGTTAGTGTGTATAAAGTGCACCCAATCTGAGTGTGAAGCGTTGAGAGAATTCTGGATGTAATTGTTTCACGGTTTTTCATGGGGAATTTCTTGAACATAATTGCCACGCATTTATGTTATGTTTAAGACGGTCATGCTTTGTATGGGGAGTGTTATTCATTGATTAAGTGTTAGTTTGGATATTGAATCTGTACGGAATGTGAACGTGGAATGAACGAGAATGTATGAGTGGTACATGAACGTTTGGAAGAAGAGATGGTTTTAGAGAATGTTGTATTAAGACTTGGTTAAATTCTTTAGGAGTTTCCATGAGGGATTTCCATGGCGTATAAGGGAGGGACCTTACACGAGAGAAGCGCTCGACGACGGTGGAAGCAAGGGACCACCTCGGCGCAGATGACTAGACGAGTGGAGTCTTCATCGGTACCGGTCGTATCTGACGACGGTTGTTTCCGCTACGGGCGAAAGGGTTTCTCGGGGAGAAACCTGGAAGGTGTGTGTTGGCATCTTCAGTGAGAGGTGTGTTGGCATCTTCAGTGAGAGGTGTGTTGGCATCTTCAGTGAAAGGTGTGGGTTGGCATCTTCAGTGAAAGGTGTGTGTCGGCATCTTCAGCGAAAGGTGTGTGTTAGCATCTCTGTGTGTTGGCATCTGAATTCATTATTCTACGAGGATTCAGCGAGACAAGTAAGTGAACTGGCGACATGCAGTGAGTCGTGATACGAACTCGTGAGTGTCTGTTGGTACCTTCTTGTGTGCGTTAATCTATATTTGAGAAAGTATTGTTATAATATGTATTTACATGCCTTGAGTGAAAGCTGGAAGATTGTGCGAACTGTGTGTTGAAAAGTTGTTCGTATTGATGTATTTAAAGTGAAGAAGTATGTTGTTTTGGTTGAGGAAATAATGAGCCTGCATCCTCCCAAGTTCTGTTTTGAAGTGTTTGGTGTGAAAGGGTAGAGACAGTGCAAAAGGGCAGAACACGCATAATAAATTCACATGCAAACCACTTCGTGACAGGGAGAATAAAACATTTTTTGTTTATGTGGTAGCGAAGTCGGTTATGTTAAACCTCTTTTTTTTAATGATTGTGTATCGGTAAAACTGTTTTAGACAAAATAGGTTGGTTAGAGCAAAGTTTTGGGTTACTGGTAAATTTAAAAAGGCAGAACTCAAGTTTTGGGGAATCAAGATATAAGGTAGAGTGAAAAGAAGATAAGTTCAGTAACTTTCATATTAATTGGGAAAATGTGTGTCAAAATTTGTGTGACAGAGTGATTATTTTGTCTGTTGTAAGTATTGTGTATGTTAATTGTTATAACTATTTTATAGTTACACACACACACACACACACACACACACACACACACATCATTCACTCACTCACTCAGTGTTATTGTAATAGTCAGGGAAACAAGTTAAATTACTCTTGTATGTAGTTTTATAGTTTAAGCCGATGGCAGTAAAGTATCTTAGGTATTTTCCTGTTGGACTGGTTTGCTGACCAAACCAGGCAACCGCGCTATCAGTGAACTTTTTGTATTTTATCTGTAGCAGACGAGTTTTGCTGCGGGGTTGATGTACCGCTTCTGTAACTTGATGTAGCATACGCACCAATCAGGAGCGTACAGCAATCATAAGTTTACTGCGCATGCGTGATAACGTGATTATTGTCATTACCAACGGAACTGGAAGCGACGACAGTAAATAAAGAATCTAGAAAAGCCAACCTGACTGATTTTATCTGCGTGAATCTGAACTAACTGCACAGAAAGTGCAGCAAAGTTACAATGGCGCCCAATGTGATCTGAATCCTGAGCCCAGCAGCCGTGAGGGTGTATCCAGTACCGGGGGGAAGATCGAACCACAACCACCGATCATGATCTGAATCCTGAGCCAAGCAGTGAGGGTGTATCCAGAGCCACAACCACTGACCATGCTCTACACCGACCAGTGACATTTTCCGTGGTTTTCACTACAGCCGGCGAAAAATGAAATCGTGACACCAGCGCAGTGTGTCGTTCCAGAAGAGGTTATTTCCCCTGCACCAGTTACGTACCTCAATGAACTGACTTTGTGATACCCTGCATTGCCACAACTCTACCAAGTTCAAGGTTTTTCCTACACAGTTATTTTTTCATCTATAATAGACTAAATAACATTTGAAATAAATATCATTTAAAGGATCTGTTGAGGAATTAGAATTCCAATTTTAAAATTGAGAGGAGACAATGACAATGAGTCTGACAATTCTTTATTTTACGAGGGTAACAGAATAAGCATTGGTATATATATTTTTTTTGCATCTGGCCCTCGCCCTAAAGAGAGAGAGAGAGAAAGAGAGAGAGAGAGATAGAGAAGGGATGGAGTGAAATGAATTTTTGCAGCTGCATTTTGATATAATCATATATATCCAGCATATTTAAAACAGTGCACTTAGTTTCTGAGTACTTTACCATACATTGTGCTTATTTAGCGTTTATGCAAAGAAGCATGTATCCACACCAGCAACAAGAACGTTGATGTGATTGCCATTTTTTTTCATTCTACATTTTGTGTTGTTTGTATGCGAAGTTGACTGTTTTTCATGATTGAACTAAGCACATGTGAGTTAAAATAACTTGCAGGTTTTGTTTTTAAGAAGCAATTTAACTGTTGTTGAGAACTCCTATGTTTTCACATGCTGTTCAGTGACTGATTTTTAAAAAAAAAAAACTACTGATATTACATCACTGTTTTGAGTTAGCGGATGAGGTTTTGCTTTGTTTGTTTTTTAATTTTAAAGTGAGTTATTAGACTTTGTAAAAAATTTGCCAGATAGGCTACAGCAAACAAATTTGGTATAACAAATTTGATTAAGTGAAATAGACAAGATGGAGGCTGGTTTAGAAGCCGCTGGTGGAGTCGAAAAAGACAGAGAACAAAAGACTGAGTTAACTGACGACAAAGAAGCAGAACTCAGTGACTTGTTTGCACAGATGGGAGCACGACCCAAAGTCAAAACAAAACAAGACCTTGAAAGATGGATGGTAGATTACGTTTCCTCCCTTCCACGAGAATCGCACGTACCTCCAGTTTCCGTCTCTCCAAACACCCCAGTGATCAGCATCACAGGAAGGAAACCATGGCTTACCAAGTTCAATCCGGACCAAGGACACGAGGGCTTTACCTTATGGAAGCATCAACTTACCTGTCTACAGAGAGAGAACCATTCCGACAAAGACATGTTTGACGCTGTTCGATCATCCCTACAAGGCAAGGCTGCACACATCTTAGTCCGTCTAGGCCCAGGAGCGTCAATCAGCGACATCCTGAATAAGATGGACAGCGTGTATGGAGAGATAGAGACAGAATCAGATGTGCTGGCGGAATTTTATGGAGCACATCAGGAGAAAAACGAAACGGTCGCTGACTGGGGCTGCCGTCTGGAGCAACTTCTTGATGTAGCCAAGCGCCAAGCATACGTACCTGGCAACCCGGATGAAGCACTGAGAAACAAATTCTGGACCGGCCTACGTCAGGAACTCAAGGATGTGTCGGCATACCAGTATGACACCAGTACCAGCTTCGATCAACTGCGTATCACTTTACGACGTATTGAGAAACAACATCTGGCATGTCAAACTCCATCGAAATCCCCTAAGCCAACACCATGCAAGTCTACACAAAAGCAGGAGACCAACTGCAAAGATGGACCGGAGAGTGAGATGGCGGAAATGAGAGCCATGATTCAGCAGCTCACAGCACAGGTCAAAAAGTTGACAACCAACCCAGACAAACCCAGTGACCAAGGACCTACGGTTTCCAATGACGCCTACCAGCGTGGCGGAACCCAGAATCGAGGAAGACGAGGCGGACCATACAGGGGTAGAGGAGGAAGTCACGGAAACTCTAGCGACATTGCTTGTTTCAAATGTGGAGAAAAAGGACACATAGCTATTGGATGTAGAACGCGAACAGACCACCTGCAGACCACTCAGTTTTTTCAAAACGGCCTTGGGATGTAGGGCAGTCTCAGGACCACGGCAGGAAGCCCACAGTAGCTGAAATGCACACATACAACGAAGATGAGACCGCAGGACTAGTCGGTACCGCTAACGAAGCACTGATTGAAATCGAGGGAATAGCCACTTCTGCACTTCTCGACACAGGCTCGTCAGTATCTACAATTAGCCAAACCTTCTACGAAAGTCGCCTCACGCATCTTGAACTGCTACCAGTAACACAGCTACTGAGCGTGGAGTGTGCAGACGGACAACCACTTCCATACTTAGGGTACATCCAGACAGAAATCTGCATTCCAAGTTTAAACCCAAAAACCAAGCAGCCATGTCTGATGCTAGTGGTTCCAGTAAGCAGATATAGTGCAAATGTCCCAGTCCTGCTAGGAACAAATTTTTTGTCCACAGTCATGCAAGAATGCCAAATCCGCTATGGACAAAAGTATCTTCAGGCTATTGCTACTCAGACTTCATGGCACTTGGCACTTAGATGCATTACGCTCAGAGAAAGACAACTCGCTAGAGACCATAACAGCCTAGGGATCGTCAAGTCGGCAGAAGGGAAAAGTGTGACATTAAAACCTAATGACCAAGTGACATTGAAAGGATACATAGATAAGCCTAGAAGCTACCATGCAACCTGTGCTCTATTACAAGCAAGTGTGCACACCCACCCTGACCTTGACTTAACACCGAGTCTGATAAACTACTCTCACAAAGACTCCAGAGATGTTGATGTCACTGTATCCAACGTTACTACTCACACGGTTACGATCAATCCCAGGAGCATACTCTGTGAAGTACAACCCGTCACCATCACTACACTTGAGGAGAACTCAGCAGACAAACAGGAGGAACCATTGCTCTCAGCTATCGACGTTACGTCAGACAGTTTGACTTCAGCACAAACAGCGAAAGTCAAGAACCTGGTCTCCAATTTCCGCGATGTCTTCTCCAAGAATGACGAGGATGTTGGACTCACCTCAAAAGTCAAGCACAGAATTGATCTCCTAGATGAGACGCCGTTCAAACAAGCACATCGACGAATACCGCCGTCCATGATGGATGAAGTTCGATCCCATCTTCAGCAGCTGTTAGCGAGCAGAGTTATCAGACGTTCCCATAGCCCTTGGGCATCAAACATCGTTCTTGCCCGACGCAAAGATGGAAAGATGCGACTCTGCACTGACTTCCGACAACTCAACAACAAAACTGTAAAAGACTCATATGCTCTTCCCAGAGTAGATGAGATGTTGGACTGTTTATCGGGGGCAAAGTACTTCACAGTTCTTGATATGAAGTCAGGCTACTATCAAGTGGAAATCGAGGAACACCACAAGGAAAGGACAGCCTTCACAGTCGGACCACTAGGCTTCTATGAGTACAACCGTCTGCCTTTTGGACTTTGCAACGCACCAGCGACATACCAACGTCTGATGGAAGACATCTTCAGTGACTACAACTTGAGAATATGTTTGATATTCCTAGACGATATAGTTGTATATTCAAGAACATTTGAAGAGCACATGGAAAGACTCAACAAGATTTTCGAGAGAGTGCAATGTTCTGGCCTAAAACTAAACCCAAAAAAATGCCACTTCTGCAAGGAAGAAGTTGTATATGTAGGCCACACAGTATCCCAGAAAGGAGTTGGACCAGATCCTGCAAAAACAGAAGCTATCAAGAATTGGCCCACCCCCACCACACAGGAAGAAGTTCGGAAATTCTTAGGCTTCGCTGGCTACTATCGCAGACTCGTCAAGGACTTCGCCAAGATCGCTCTACCCCTAACAGCTCTCATGCCGACAGCTGAGAAGAAGCGACGAGGAAAGAAACACCACAGTCAGAAACCATGGATTTGGGGACCAGATGAAGATGCAGCATTTCATCGACTGAAGGAAATTCTATCCTCGCCCCCCATCCTGAGTTACGCTGACTACACACTTCCTTTTGAGCTTCACACAGATGCTTCAGGACAAGGACTAGGAGCAGTTCTTTACCAACTCCAAGACGGAGTCAAGAAAGTCATTGGCTACGCAAGCAGAACTCTGGGTAAAGCGGAGAAGAACTACCCAGCTCATAAGCTTGAATTTCTTGCACTGAAATGGGCTGTCACTGAAAAGTTTAAGGACTATCTCTATGGCGCAACGTTCACAGTCTATACCGACAACAATCCACTAACCTACGTCTTGACATCAGCCAAGCTCGACGCTACAGGACACCGTTGGCTTGCGGCTTTATCTGCGTTCAACTTTGACCTGAAATACAAGCCAGGCATAAATAACGTAGATGCCGACAGTTTGTCCAGATTGCCAGGATCACAGTCAATAGAAGAGATGTCATTGGACTCTATACAAGCAATCTGCAGCGCCGTCAACTGCCCAACACCAGAGAGTTACTGCCTGTCAGCAACCCCTGCGGATATTGTAGATGAAGAAGGCCAAGATATGTCTGATTTCACTGTACAGGATTGGCGACGTGCTCAGTCTACCGACGAGGTTCTGACCCACTGGTTACCCTGGATCAGAGCAAAGAAGAAACCACATCATCGACGCATTCCCAGTTCTCCTGCACACACTGCAATACTGAAGAACTTTGATAATTTAGTTTTTCACCGCGGCGTCCTGCACCGAGAGGTAAAGAATGAAGGAGAGATCACGTCACAAGTAGTTCTACCTGCTGCCTTAGCTAGGAGAGTCCTCACAAATTTACATGACGACGTCGGTCACCCAGGGAGAGACAGGACTGCCAATCTCGTCAGGGAAAGGTTCTGGTGGCCAGGAATGACCTCAGAAATTGAAAGATGGTGTAAGGATTGTCAGCGTTGTCTGCGACGGAAGGTTGTAGGAACGAAAGCACCACTGGTGAACATTATCACCACCCAACCCCTTGAGATGATAAGCCTGGACTTTCTCACACTAGAATCATCGGGTGGAGGTTTTCAACACATCCTTGTCATCACTGACCACTTCACAAGATATGCTCAAGCCATACCAACGAAGAATCAAACCGCAAGAACAACAGCTGAAGCCCTGTTTCACAACTTCATCGTACACTACGGTTTTCCTGGTCGACTGCACTCTGACCAAGGAGCAAATTTTCAGAGCAGAGTGATTTCTGAGTTGTGCAACTTAGCAGGCATAAAGAAGTCAAGAACCACTCCCTATCACCCCATGGGAAATGGTATGACAGAAAGGTTCAACCGGACTCTTCTGAACATGCTCGGTACGCTGACGCCAGACAAAAAGACCCAATGGCACCGGTCTGTTGCACCACTTGTCCATGCGTACAACTGCACACGACATGAGAGTACAGGATTTTCACCGTACTTCCTCATGTTTGGAAGAGAACCCAGACTCCCGGTCGATGTAGCCTTTGGACTGAGTCGAGGCAAAGGTATTACCACCAAGGACCATACTGCATACGTCTCTGATCTTCGCCAGCGACTACAGACTTCCTACGACATCGCCCGCAAAGCAGCCGACAAAGCTCGCCTGAAGCAGAAAACTTCATACGACCTGAAGACCAAAAGCGCAGTCTTACAACCAGGCGACCGAGTACTTGTTCGTATCTTGGCATTCGAAGGCAAGCACAAACTGAGTGATAAGTGGGAAGAACAACCTTACCTGGTAGAAACCCAGCCAAACAAAGACGTCCCAGTATACAAGGTCGTCAAGGAATCGGATGCAAGTTGCAAGAAGACCCTTCACAGGAACCACCTCTTGCCTATCGGATCGTTATCGGGTGAACAGCAGTCTAAAACCAGCAGTGTGGAACAGACAGCTACAATACCCCCACCACGACCGAGACCAGCACCTCGCACCAGAATGAAAACGGCAAGCAAACAGATCGAGATACCTTCAGTCTCAGGCACTGATAGTGAAGATGAAGAAGAAATTGTTGTTACGACAACATTCAAGGAACTTTCAAGTCCCAAACCCCACGTAGACTACGTATCTTCAGCACCACCTGCTGACAGAGAGGGGCAGGAACGAGAAAGCGACAGTCAAGGTCACGAAACTGTCGATTCGAGTGGTGACGACCACGACACTCCACCGGAAGAGAGGAGAAGAGAATCAGACACGACCACTGAGACCGTCCAAGAGCAACCATCAGCTGATGATGAAGTTATGGAAGACACCGGTGAGGACAGACAAGAACAAGAACGGCGTACATCCAGTAGGAGTAGGAAACCTCCTAGTTGGCAGATCTCAGGGGAATATATAATGGCCCAGCAGTGTGTTGAGTCAGTTTGGCAAAACAAATTGTCATGTATTTCTGGCCTGATCAGGTCTGGTGTATTGCAGAAAGAGCCAAGCAAACTATCAGAAGTACTGGCTCTCATCCTCACTAGGTAAACAAACAAAAATATGTAATCAAAGGTTATGTAGAAATATAAGTTATTTCTGTTTGCATTAAAACTGATTACAAGTCCCTCAAAACAAAACAAAATTGACCCAATTACATAAATGACCAAAGATTTGTTTCACACATAAACTTGAGGAAAGAAAACTTATTTCCTAAATATTTGATCATAAGGTGAAACTAATGGTGTATGCTGTAATGGCATTTGTAAGTGTACACATGGATACATTAATTTTTCTTTTTCTCACAATGTCCATTGTTTTAAACTAAAGCATGATTGTATAACTTGTTAAACTTGTTTTTTTTACCCTTGTTGGGAATGATGTTGACGAGGGCGTCATTTCACATGGAGGGGGAGAATGTGACAGAGTGATTATTTTGTCTGTTGTAAGTATTGTGTATGTTAATTGTTATAACTATTTTATAGTTACACACACACACACACACACACACACACACACATCATTCACTCACTCACTCAGTGTTATTGTAATAGTCAGGGAAACAAGTTAAATTACTCTTGTATGTAGTTTTATAGTTTAAGCCGATGGCAGTAAAGTATCTTAGGTATTTTCCTGTTGGACTGGTTTGCTGACCAAACCAGGCAACCGCGCTATCAGTGAACTTTTTGTATTTTATCTGTAGCAGACGAGTTTTGCTGCGGGGTTGATGTACCGCTTCTGTAACTTGATGTAGCATACGCACCAATCAGGAGCGTACAGCAATCATAAGTTTACTGCGCATGCGTGATAACGTGATTATTGTCATTACCAACGGAACTGGAAGCGACGACAGTAAATAAAGAATATAGAAAAGCCAACCTGACTGCTTTTATCTGCGTGAATCTGAACTAACTGCACAGAAAGTGCAGCAAAGTTACATTTGTACAAAAGATAAATGGTTGTACTTAGGTGTTTGTAAACTATGTTTGTCCTCGTTAATTGTGAACAGGATGTATGTTTATGTAAAGTTGAAAGTCAACATTGGATTTGTTTATCCTACGCGCGTGTGTGCATGTGTGTTAGACATAGACAGAGACCACTTTATTATCTCAATTACGAGAAACTCGGGTGTGGTGACTCACAATAAACTACATAAAACGTAAGAAAATAAATAAAATATCGAGGCGCAAAAAATCAGCTCATAATAGTGTGTGTGTGTGTGGGGGGGGGTGGTGGGTGGGGGGTGCACACACACACACACACACACACACACACACACGCGCGCGCACGCGCACAATTATACCGGCACGCACGCACACACAGGCAGGCAGGCACTCGCCCAAATACATACACTTTCGGCACACTCACACACGCACACACACACGCACACACACACACGCACACGCACACACACACGCACACACACACACACACACACACCCACCCCTCCCCCCCACACACACACATATGCGCGCGTGCATGCAAACAAACGAATGAATGAACAGACGCACACCTACACACGCACACACACACACACACACACACGCACGCGCACACAAACAAACGCACAATTATACCCACACGCACGCACACACAAGCAGGCAGGCACTCGCACAAATACATACAAACACTTTCACACACACGCACACGCACGCACACACACACACACACACACACACACACAAACACACACCCCTCCCCCACACACACACACATGTGCGCGCGTGCATGCAAACAAACGAATGAATGAACAGACGCACACCTACACACACACGCACGCACGCACGCACGAGCGCACACACACACACACGCACACACGCACACACACCCACACACACGCACATGCACACAAAGACGCCAATTTACATTGAAACACCCCCTCCTATAAGCGGGGATGAAAGAGCGGTGGCCAGTGACCCAGAACGAACAAAAGTCAAAGCTGGCAACTCAGGTTTGTATTTAGGGAAATTTACACGAAATGCACGCACGAGATACGACTTTTCTTTCTATTTTCTCTCTTTGGGACTTTCATTTGCGTTAGATCGGTTTGATATGAAAAACCGAAGAAAATCCTTGCTATTTTGCACTGAAAAACTTTGGAAGTAGCGTGTTTACTCCTGGGCCCGTATGCTTATGGGGGAAGTTCGCGACAACTCCCGAAGTTTTGAGTGACATCGGAAGTACTTGCCTCACTTTCGTATGCATGGGCCGGAAAAAGGGTTTACCTCGAAGCAAAGCGAGGAAGTAACTCAGGGTATTTTGCGACTACTTCTAAAGTTTTGAGTGACATCGGAAGTACATCCTCACTTTCGCATGCATGGGACGAAAAAAGAGTTTACTTTGGAAGCTAACGAGGAAGTAAATGAGGGTAAATGTACTACAGCCAGACCCAGTAGTAAACACGCTACTTCCACAGTTTCTCAGTGCAAAAAGGCAGGGCTTTTCTTCAGTTTTTCATGTCAAACCGAGCTGACGCTCCCAAAGAGAGAAAATAGAGGGAAAAGTCGTATCTTCTGCATGCATTTCGTGCAAATTTCCCTGAATACAAACCTGAGTTGCCAGCTTTGACTTTTGTTTGTTCTGGGTCATTGGCCACCACTCTTTCATTCCCGCTTATACGAGGGGGTTACTGTGTTTCTATGAAAATGGGCGTCGTTGTGTGCATGTGTGAGTGTGTGTGTGTGTTTGTGTGCGTGCGTGCGTGTGTTTGTATGCGTGTCTCTGTGTGTGTATGTGTGTGTGTGTGTGTGTGTTCGAGTGTTGAAGTGTAAGTTTCTGCTATTTTTTTTGTCACTGCTTTATCTGTGTGTGTGTGTGTGTGTGTGTGTGTGTGTGTGTGTGTGTGTGTGTGTGTGTGTATGTATTTGTGCGAGTGCCTGTCTGCCTGTGTGTGCGTGCGTGCGGGTATAATTGTGCGTCTGTTCCTTCATACGTTTGTTTGCGTGTTCGCGCGTGCCGTGTGTGTGTGTGTGTGTTTGTGTGTGTGTGTGTGTGTGTGTGTGTGTTTTCGATGTTATGTGTGTGTTCGACGGTGTGTGTGTGTTCGACGGTGTGTGTGTGTTCGACGGTGTGTGTGTGTGTGTGTGTGTGTGTGTGTGTGTTCGACGTTATGTGTGTGTTCGACGGTGTGTGTGTGTGTGTGTGTGTGTGTGTGTGTGTGTGTACCCACTCCCCACACTATGATGAGCTGACTATATTTGCGTCTTGATATTTTATTCATGTTCTTACGTTTTATGCTGTTTATTGTGATTCACCACACCCGAGTTTATCGTAATTGAGATAATAAAGTGTTCTATGCCTATGTATTATGTCTAATACACATGCACACACGCACGTAGGCTACAAAAATCCAATCTTGAATTTGAACTTTATATAAACATACATCCTCTTCACAATTAACGAGGTCAAACGTAATTTACAAACACCTAAGTACAACAATTTTTCTGTTTTAAAAATTCGGACACACATTTTCTCAAATAATATGAAATTTGCTGAACTTATCTTCTTTTCACTACACCTTATATCTTGATTCCCAAAAAATGGAGTTCTGCCTTTTTAAATTTACCAGTAACACAAACATTCGCTCTGACCAAACTATTTTTGTCCAGCAGTTTTACCGATACACAATCATTAAAAAAACACTACAAAAAGAGTTTTAAGTTAACCGACTTCGCTACCACATAAACAACCTTTTTTTATTGTCCCCAACATTCTGGTCAACGAAATCATTATTATAGACAGTCATTCTATTTAAGGACAATTATCACAGCTTTCGTTCAACCAGTTAAAAAACAACAATTATAGTAAAAGCCACAGCGCGATCAACGTTTGCCCATTTACGAACTCGCGATGAGATTCGTTTCTTCTGGTCACCAAGCCTACCGTTTACAAACGCATGCGCACTAATTGGGATTCCCCCAATTTTCTCGACCTTGACCTCAGAACTCTCGAAGCCACTACTTCGGCGTTCAATTTAGCTCGTGCATACCGAGTAGCTGGCAACTTTGCTTTCGAAGTTCCCACTTCCAATGTCAAGGGCCTCTCGCTTCACATAATTATACGACGATATCGCATCTCAAGGGTCCTTACCCATCCAAAAGAAACCTCCAGCGCATACTACAATTGCAGGACATTCCGTTTTTAAAGGCAGCTCATTGGGAAATGATCTCAGACACAATATCGAAGACGTGAAATGCGTCAATCGAGCAACTGTCGTAACTTGGCTACAATGAGACGGTCTCCTACCTTGCACCATAGACACGGACTGTGACATTCTTGTTTAATTTAGGTGAAATGCTTAAAACAGAGTGACTCAAAAGCGACAGTTCGATCAGTTACTGACCGAAAAAAACGTGCTCGAGACATTCGGCGAAGGTGGCGACCTTTCAAACCAGCACGACTGAATAACTCAGAATGCCTTTTTTCATCATGCCTCTATTCTACACGAGTAACATAGTGCAGTGGTAACGGTTCCGGACTCTCGTTCATTCGCTCCGGGTTCAAGTTCCGCCGGAAGCTATATATTTTTTTTATTAATCTTTTCCTTTTTAAGCCTCCGCAATTGCATTCCGGCTGCAAAAACCGGGTTTTGCCTCTGTGTTAATTTTATTCATTTGCAAAAGAAACCTTCCTATGCTTTGAAAAAATCATATCATGTCTTGACTTTCAACTGTACGCGCGTGTGTATATGTGTGTCACTACGGTGAGTATGTGTGTGTGTGTGTGTGTGTGGGGGGGGGGGGTGGGTGTGTGAGTGTGTGTGTGTGTGTGTGTGTGTGACGTGTCACTTGTGTCATCCTAGTTTCAGTGTGTGTATGAGTGTAGATTGAGAGAGAATGAGAGAAAGTGAGAGAGAGTGAGTGTGTGGTTATTTGTTTGTGACTGTGTGCGTGCGTGTATGGGTGCGTGTGTGTGTGTATATGTGTGCGCGCGAGGGCGCGCGTGTGTGTGTGTGTGCAGTGTGTGGTGTGTGTGTGTGTGTGTGTTTATGTGTGCCGTCAGTGTCACTTGTGTCATAGTGTCAGTATGTGCATGACGGTGTACGTTTGTCTGTGTGAGCGTGTGTCGTAAGAGAGAGAGAGAGAGAGAGAGAGAGAGAGAGAGAGAGAGAGAGAGAGAGAGAGAGAGAGAGAGAGAGAGAGACCGACACTTCTTTGGCAATTTTGGACCAGACAACGTCTTTATGTTTAACAGTTAGACTGTTCTGAAATATGGACAGAATAACCGTTCTTTCGTAAAACACTTCTGTCAAGAGGACAGCAATTTCACCATCTGAAAAAGGCGCAGAACGCCCCTCCGTGTCTACTTTCTTTTTGAGCGGCACACGTGCCTTGCCATTTTCGTTGACTGCCATGTTGATAGAAACGTATTACAGTGGTCGCCGGTTAATATGACCACTTTGGGACCGGGGTAAAATGGTCATAATAAGCGGCTGGTCATATTAACCGATGTTAGAGAAAACGACTAAAAAAAAAATCGCAAAACGAAACATTTTTGTGTAATTAATAATGTAAGAAAATGTGTCTGTACGAGACGTATGTGCTGTCCGGCAAAGCTCTGAAGTAAATCCCTGTTCCATCAGCATTGTAAATTTCCGATGGGGCATAATCTGCGAGCAGATTCGGAAGGACGTCGTCTGTCCATGTCTTAGCAGCATCAAAATCGGCGTCTTGGGCTTCACCGTGAATTTTATGAAATGTCAAGCCTTTGCGAACTTTCCAACGAGAAAACCATCCATCGGTTGGTTTGAATTCAGTGTGTCCGAGAGCCGTTACCAATTCTTCTGCTTTTGTACACAACAATGGTCCATGAATTGGCGCGTTCTTTGCTCTCATCTTCTGGAACCACTGAAAAAGACCATCTTCCACATCTTTGTCTTTTCCATGTCGTAGGCGCTTTCGTTGCGGTGAATCCTGCGTTGCGCACTCCTTCCTCACGCTGTCTTCATTCTTGAGAATGTTTGTCAAAAATCCTCTGTTGACGCCCAACTGTGCAGCACTCTCACGCATGCTACAGGATGGTAGAGCTTTAAATTTGTCAATAAGTTCTAGCTTTTCCTCGGCTGTACGATCTTGGCGTTTTCGTTTCGACATTGTTTCCTCTTGAATCAGACTGAAAGATTGGTTGGCTCGTGCTCTGTTTGCCAAAAAAAGAGAGAATAATGTTCGTGATCACTTTAGATTTATTCATGGGAAATAATGAAAAGATCGCACGCTTTTTTGCCTTTTTTATGACGCTGTCTCGGGGAAGAAAAGAGAGAGAATAATGATCGCGACATTAGAGATCACTGAGCACTGATCACTGATCACTTTAGTTTCATTCACGAAAAAGAAAGAGAATATCGCACGTTTTTTTGCCTTTTTCAAAAAATCGTATGTATTTTTTCCCCCCGAGTGATTTCAAACTGAAAAAGATGTGAACTTGTTGCCATTTTCTCGAAACAATGTGGCCATATTAAGCGACGTTGTGGTCATATTAAGCGGCT
Source organism: Littorina saxatilis (assembly GCF_037325665.1). Classification (NCBI taxonomy): domain Eukaryota; kingdom Metazoa; phylum Mollusca; class Gastropoda; order Littorinimorpha; family Littorinidae; genus Littorina; species Littorina saxatilis. The sequence continues at coordinate 20,162,711 of NC_090251.1, read as the reverse complement.
TTTTCTAATACATAACAAAGAAGGACAATTCCGGACCGGGTAAAATTGGTCATAATACGCGGCTGGTCATATTAACCGCGGTCATATTAACCGGCGACCACTGTAGTAGGGATTCCCCCAATTTCCCCGACCTTGACCTTAATACTCTCGCTGTCACTACTTTGGCGTTCAAGTCAGTTCATGCATTGTGAACAGTTAGAAAGTTGACTTCGGGAGTTCCCACTTCGAAAAGAGGCCTCTACTTCCAGTGTTTCTTACTTCTAGTTCATGCATACGGGCCCTGGGTTTTACTCCTCGCTTGCTTCAAAAGTAAGCTTTTTTTCCGTCTCATGCATGCGAAATTGAGGATGTACTTCCGATGTCGCTCAAAACGTTGGAAGTTGTCGCAAACTACCATAATAATAATAATAATATGGGAGATTTATAGAGCGCTTTACGTTCTCAAAGCGCTTTACAATGACAAACATACATAATACATACAAAGCAAAGCAAAAGCATGTGCAGCAGCATTCAGCACACAAGTGAACAACGAAACTCAAACACTACATCAATACAATCTGCAAGCATACTAACACAGGCAAAACATTCAAACATTCAAACACCTGATTCAAAAATGCACCATGTTGAAATAAAATTAATCAAAATACTGGGTGAAGAAGTGTGTTTTAAGGTTTGATTTGAAGGAACAGAATGTTTGGCAGTGTCGGATAGAGTAAGGGAGAGAGTTCCACGCAACGGCAGCAGAGTGGGAGAAGGCTCTCTGGCCGTGCTGTTTGCGACTAAAAGAAGATAGACGGAATATTCTAGTGTCTACAGAGGAGCGGAGGGATCGTGAGGGTGTATAGAGTGTGAACAGGTCAGACAGGTAGGATGGGGCTGAGCCAGATATTATTTTGTAGCAGATGCAGCAGCACTTATATTGGATTCTCAGCTCTACAGGGAGCCAATGAAGTTTCTTTAGCAAGGGGGAACAGGACTGAGACCGAGGGGCTTTGCAGACAAGCCGGGCTGCAGAATTTTGAACGCGCTGCAAAGGATGGATGACAGACTGAGGACAGCCAATGAGAACAGAATTTCCGTAGTCTAATCGAGAAAGAATGTAGGAGGAAACAAGGGTCTTGGTGGCATCTTCGGTAAGGTATGGGCGGATAGAACCTATTCTCTTAAGCTCGATGTAAGCGGACTGACAGACTTTCATAACATGGTGTTTCATGGAGAGATCGCTATCAAGAAAGATGCCAAGATCACGGACGGAGTCTGAGAATTCAATAGTGCTGCTGCCCAAAGTGATAGAAGGAGGGAGAGAGAGAGAGGAGGAGAGGGAGGATTTGGTGAAACGAATGGCCATCAATTACTTCCTCGCTTTGCTTCAAAGTAAGCCCTTCTTCCGGCCCATGCATACGAAAGTGAGGCAAGTTCTTCCGATGTCACTCAAAACTTCGGGAGTTTTCGCGAACTTCCCCCATAAGCATACGGGCACATATTGTTACCTTTGAGGTAAATCGAATGACATAGTATACCTAATTCAACATTAGACAACAGGGGTGCGTTGCATAGGCAGAGCGCCACAGAACGTTTGCGAACGTTTTCTATGCAACGCATAGTTTTGTTGTGGCGCTCGGTCACTGAAGCGTAACAATTGCGAACGCTCGCCGAGAATTGTCTAGGAAACGGGGGTTTGCGGGGAGCATTCTGGAGCATTCTGTAACGTACCTGAGAGGTGGCACGCCAAAAACTATTGCACTGTACTGGGGCCAGTTTCATAAGCCAGAAACACAGTCGACCAACTGCAGTTGTCCGAGAGAACCACAGTAATCCGATGTTATCGGGTTTCACGAACAAAATTTCAGTCGGCCGACTGCGGGTCGTCTCACCGGAAGTCGGCCAAACACGGTGATGCTCTCCCCCCAACACTGTGTTCGGTTTACTGCGGTAAACCGAAAATAAATGTAATTATATGCACAGTCAATGGCAGAATGCTCACACTTTTTTGGATTGTGAGCCAAACCTTGTGATTGTTCTTCGAAATGTATCTATCATGACGCAGTAATCCAGGAGACAAGTCAGGGTTATGTCTTGAAGACGTCACATTATGGCGTAAGAGGGTTAGACGTCACGCGAAGGAATTACTGAAAGTCTCGGTCATTGTTATTTTGAGCGGGCCGAGACTTGTTTTTTCTTCGAAATCGGCCATTTCCACGTGCGAATGAGCAAACGGAAGTGGTAATGTTGCTAAATTTAGCCCTCAATTTGGCCATTCGGATTACTGTACAGTCGGTCGACTGCAGTTGTCCGCGGGTGACGGTGATTCGCTCATGAAACGCGCTTTTCGGTGACCCGGCGATCAACCACAGTCCATCGACTGGGCAGTCGATCAACTGTCAGTCGGTTCACTGCTGTCTTATGAAACTGGCCCCTGAGCTTTCCGGTTGACTCTCTCTCACTGTCTCTTTCTTCCTTTCTTTCTCTCCCTTTCTTTCTCTCTCTCTCACTCACACACACACACACACACACACACACACACACACACACACACACACACACACAAACACACACACACCCACACACTCGCGCGCGCGCAAACACATATAAATACATGTGTGTATTTGCGTGTGTGTGCGTGTGTGTGTGTGTGTGTGTGTGTGTGTGTGTGTGTGTTAGTGTGTGTTTTATGTGTGTGGTGTGTGTGTGTGTGAGTGTGTGTGTGTGTGTGAGTGTGTGTGTGTGTGTATAAGGTTGTGCGTGTGTGTGTGTGTGTGTGAGAGTGTTTGTGTGCGTGCGTGTGTGTGTGTGTGGGTGTGTGTGTGCGTCTGGATGTGTCAGTGTGTGTGTATGTGTCTGGGTGTATGTTACGACTCAACTCCAAACAACTCTTGTTTAGCCGAGACTGAAATATTTTGTTGCACCATTAGGGTAAGAGTCTACGAGACCTTGGAGACGAAGTAATGACGTCAGAATCTACATGTTGGATCAACGTCATTACTGCGTCATTAATATGCGAATTTACGTAACTCATGGAGTTGCATCATGGGATGAAAACAGTTATTTGGAGGAAGGAAACGTGAACCGCTAACCATTACGGTCACTCTATTTGCCGGGTACTGAGAGGCTACAAGTGGGGAACAAGAATCCTGTGTAACCACCGATGAAAAGCCGCCGGCACCTAACCTACCATCCCAAGGCCTGAGATGTAACCCGCAGCCGCACAGACTCGTAGAGTAGTGTCCGGAAAGGAGCATCAAGAGGTAAGGTGTCGTTGTAATATCGAGCGTCCATCAAGGAACAGCTATTATACACTCACATCTATTCGCATATGATATTTGTTTTAGAATGTTTAATAAAGTTAATCATAAACGTACATGCTGCAAGTTAGTTCGGCATATAGATCTAGTATTTTATTCAGTAACCATGCTTGGTTTGTCTGCGAACCGCCCGACATGAAGATAGGGCAAGAAATCAAAATTAACCTTGATCCTAGGATACCGTTGTTAATAACAAGTATTACCTTTGATCCAGGGGTTCGAGCGTCTAGGATCCGCTGGGATAAGGGTGAACTAATCAAGCTACGCCACCAGTGTGATCCACCAGCGAGGAGCAAAAGGAGTTCGTCTACTAATTATCATCATCATCCAGTGTTCGTCACTGCTACGGTCATCATGTGAATCCAGGCTTCCATCAGGACATTCGGACTTTGTAACTAACCAGCCCATTTGAGATAAGTCCAGTTCGACATAAACTAGCTGTCAATGCAAGAACAATTAATTATCAACGCGAATTCGTTAGATCTAAAAATAGAAATAGTTTGTTAAAGAATCCGGAAATATTACCAACCAATAAATTTATTCATTAATCTAAATCATCAGTGTTTTACGAGATTGATTTGAAGCATGACTGTTGTAAAGTATTGAATATAACTTTGGTGTGTTCTTAGATATTCTAAAACACAAGGTAAAAAGTGGAACTGCAACAATGGGGGCTCTGTCCGGAGATCTATACTGAACTCGTGTTCGTACCTAAGAAAAACTTGCATTGACAACTGGTTTACCCCATAAATTAGTTAGTCAAATTATCCGTGAAGCGACGGAAATTAGAATATTTTCTGGAAAAATCTTTCTTCATTTTTTTCTTTCTTCAAAATTCAAAATCATTTCCTGCTTCATGTCGGATTCACTCATATACAGACCAGACGGTGGTAAGTAGAATATTTAAATTATTTCTGTAAGAAGAAATTTTAAATAACTCCGTGTTTGATTTGGGTACATTCTGCCCAAAGAATCTTCGCGATCGCTGTTGTTCACGAACAGCGTTTTTGCTAAATTAATTCGTGGAAGGATTTCCATCTAGTTCGTCGAACAGTATCATAGTCATAAGGTAAGACATAGAATTGATGTTCGACAACTTCACGGGAAATTGGCAGTTTACTAACGAACTGTCGGTTCGAATTATACTCTCAAGTTCTGATCAAAACGGTGAGTGTGTTATAATTCCAACCAGGATGGACGCTCGATAGTACTAGGACCTTAGTTTAAGTTCAGATTAAATTATAACTCTAGTCGGAGTAACATTTAAAACGTGTTGCTTATTTAAGTTGTGCTTCACATTATTAGTTATCTATAACCCGCGGGTTGATAGTTAATAGTGGGGAAAACTTCTGTGGGTGTGTTGACAGACTGAAGGTCGTCATCACATAAGGCTTTGTAAGGCAACTTACTCAGCGACACACCGCTAAGTCCTAGTTAGTCGTTTTGGTTCAAGATAGAGACGAAGGACAGGTGTAGGAAAAATCACGTGCGCGTGTAACATTGTTTGTACCAGTGTTGAAAGGTTGAACAATACCTGCGGGTAAGAGTCTTCCATATATTAGAGTACCACCAAGAGTGGATGCACCAAAGTTTTGTATTTTGAGGGATTACCTAAAATGGCTGATACCAGACATCATCAGCACTACACCAGATTCTCGTCAACCGTGGGCATAGACCCAGAATATACAGAAGGAGCAAATCTGATTGATATCACCGAACTAGGTGATGACGGCCACGCCGCTCAGCCTGTGAACGGACAGGTCGAGCAGACCGTTCCATCAAGTCCCAGCGTCAGTTCGATCAAGGAATTGATCACCATGGGGAAAGAGTTGGGTTTGGAGGGAAAGGAACTACAGTCATTCGTCCAAGGGGAGAGGGATAAAGAACGAGCAGCTCAAGAGCGTGAACATGAGCGAGAAGCCAGTAGGCTAGCACTAGAAGCTCAAGAGCGTACAGATGAGCGCCAATTCAAAGAGAATGAGAGAGACAGACTCTTTAGGATAGAAGAGCTGCGCATTCAGAGCGAGGTTCAGATGAACACGAATGAAAACGCAGCTCATCCTTCCCAATCCTCACATAACCATGATCCCCGTTTCATTCCCAAAATCCCTTACCTTGATGACAAGGGTGACGTTGAATCCTGGCTCAAACAGTTTGAACACTATGCCAGAGATATGAATTTGGACGAATCAAAGAAAGCCTCCCGGCTGATATACTTCTTGAAAGGTAAGGCCCGTACCATCGTGTCCAAAATGGACGATGAGGATGTTGATGACTATGAAAAGGTGAAGAGCGCGTTATTTGAAGGATTCCAGCTCACCGCTGAGCAATATCGCATGAAATTCCGCAATACTAGACGTAATCCCGCGGAAACTTACAAAGAACACATCACTAGACTCGATCGGTACCTAACCAAGTGGATCGAGCTTGATCCGTGCGAGAAAACTGTCAAAGGATTAACCGATTTGATCCTGCGAGAGCAGTCCTTGCAGTCAATGCCTTCCGATCTTGCCGTGCATGTCAAAGACCGGAACCCGATCAATGCCAAGGAGATGGGAAAACTCGCGTCCGATTATGAGCTGAACAGAAGCCAAAATAAATTGAGACCGACACCAACGCGAACTCCTCAGGACGGAACGAAACGTTTTGAGAAGGATCATAAACCATCACCTCAACAAGGTAAAAGATCTTCTTTGACACCGGCGGAACGCGAAAAACTCCGAGAAGCAGGACTATGCTTCTATTGTCGCGTAGGTCTACACCGTTCGAGCGATTGTCCCTTACGGAAAAAAGGCAACACCGCCGGAGCTGTGACGGTTGAAGATGTCCGACGCGAAACACAGGGAAAAAAATCCCCGTTAGATAAATTGTGTCGAGACTGCACCACAAAAAAGTTTTCGGATCTAGTTGACGTCAAAGTCAACGGCAAACGAGTGACCGCCCTGAGAGACTCGGGCTGTAGCTCGATTGTGGTGGCTGCACATCTTGTGCCGGCCGACAAAATGACTGGTCAGAGAAAGAGGACCACGTTAGCGGACAAAAGTAAAGTCCGGTACTGCGAGACCGCGATCATTCATGTGGATTCGCCCTTCTTCTGCGGAGAGACAGAAGTCGTAGTCATGGCGGATCCCATAATGCCGGTGCTCATAGGGGAGTTCCATGGAACTCAGAACGACAGGAGGAAAACACCGATTTTCCCTGTCAGAGAACCTGCCTGGTATTACGACAGCGCTGAGACAGTCGCTGGGGCCGTAGATACCAGAGCACAGTCCAAATTGGACAATGATAGAGACAAATCTGCGAGTAAGCCAAGTAGCCGGGAGCCAACATCGGATATGTTTACTCCAAAGGACTTACGCGAGGCTCAGAAGACAGATCCTTCGTTAGACAGCATCAGGAAACAAGCTGCTACCGGAGAAGAGAGAGGCCACATGAGGGTCGTGGAAAAGAATGGTATCTTGTACCAGTCGACGTTCAATCGGAAAGGAGAGGAGTCTTTGAAGGTTATTCTTCCCAAATCGTTCCGTAGTAAGGTGCTCGCATTCGGCCATGATCATCCAATGGCAGGACACCAAGGTCAGCGTCGTACCGCCGAAAGGATTACACGCGAATTTTGGTGGCCATGCTGTGGTGTTGAGATCCGCCGCTACTGCTTGTCATGTGACGCTTGCCAGCGATCCGCGCCAAAACACCTTACGAAGAAGGTCCCATTGGGCAAGATGCCAGTGTTTGAGACTGCTTTCAGAAGAGTAGCCGTCGATATCATCGGGCCTATTCTTCCTATGTCCGAGAACAAAAAACGGTACATCCTCGTCATGGTTGACTTTGCCACCCGCTACCCTGAAGCTGTCGCGTTGAAGGACATCCACGCCGAGACAGTAGCCGATGCTTTGTGGGATTTTTGGACTAGACTCAGTATCCCAAGTGAAATATTGTCTGATAACGGGAGCCAGTTCACAGGCACTCTGATGCAGGAAGTCACTGAACTCCTCCGCATCAAAAGGAAAACCTCTGCGGTATTTCATCCAGCTGGAAATGGTTTGTGCGAGAGAATGAATGGCACGTTAAAGAACATGCTCAAAAAGATGTGCATAGAACAGCCCAAAGCATGGGACACGTTCATCTCTGCATTACTATTCGCATACCGCGAGACTCCTCAAGAGAGTTTAGGTTTCTCGCCATTCGAACTGTTGTTCGGGCGTACTGTCAGAGGACCAATGCAACTCTTGAGACAGATTTGGACAGATGAGAGCGTCTCAGATGAGGTCAAAACCACTGCGGAATATGTAGTGAACCTTCGTGAGAGGATCGAAGAGACCTGTTTGCTTGCTCGAGAGAACTTGAAAAAAGCATCAGTGCGATCTGCTCAATATTACGATCGTAAAGCCAAACCAAGGTCGCTAAAACCAGGAGAGAAAGTCCTGATTATCAAGCCATTGAAAACAAACAAACTGGAACTCACTTGGCAAGGTCCATTTGAAGTGTTAGAGAAGTTGAATGATTTCGACTAGTCCAAGTAAGGAAGAAGGAAAAAGTATTCCATGTCAACCTCCTCAAGTCTTACGTCGAACGTGAGCAACCTGTCACCGATGGAACAATTCCGGTTGCAGTAGTAGAAGAAGAAGAAGAAGAAGTGATCGTCTCAGTAGTGGTAGAGGAGGACGAAACCACTAACGACGACATCTTCAGGTTGGACAGTCAGAGGACTATCCCAACATTTGAGACAAAGCGCACAGAAGGTTTAGACCACGTGCACTTTTCAGAGAAACTCACTCAGTCACAGCGAACTGAAGCGAGACAGATCTGCGCGGACAGACTAGATAATCTGACCGACGTACCACTCACCACGAATCTGACTACGTGTCGAATCGAGGTCACAGACAAGAAACCGGTCTATATAAGACCACGCCCCATTCCACATGCGTATGTGAAGATGGTGGAGAATGAAGTCGAAGAGATGTTGAAGCTAGGAGTCATCGAACCCGCCAACTCAGCTTACAATTCACCCATTGTTCTCGTCAAAAAGAAAGAAGAAGGAAAGTACCGCTTTTGCGCGGACCTCCGTGGGTTGAATGATGTCACGGTGTTCGATGGGGAACCCATCACCGACGTTCAACATTTATTCCAAAGCTTAGGAAAAGCCAAGTACTTCTCCAAGCTAGATCTCACGCGTGGCTACTGGGGAATACCCATTGTCGAGGAAGACAGAGACAAAACCGCGTTTGTGACGTCACGAGGCCAGTTCCGATGGGTGAACATGCCCTTCGGGTTGAAGACCGCCACTGGCATCTTCAACAGGATGATGAGGAAGTTGCTAGGTCCCCTCAACCGAGACGATGTGTACCATTTTATGGATGACATCTTGATAGCCACTGAGACGTGGGAGCAACACATGGAAGCCCTGAAGGCAGTCCTTCAGCGGCTCAAAGAAGCCAACCTTGCAGCAAAACCGTCGAAATGCTACATCGGATTCGACCAATTGCCGTATCTTGGCCATGAAATCGGGCATGGAGAGAGGTGGCCAGAAGACGATAAAATCGTGAAGATCGTGAACGCCAAAGAGCCAGCTACAAAGAAACAGCTACGCGCATTTTTGGGTCTCACGGGGTTTTACCGAGAATACCTGGAAAACTACTCGACTGTGGTCGTGCCGCTCACCGACATGACAAAGAAGAGCTTGCCAGACAAACTCAAATGGAGTGACGAGGCAAAGAAGAGCTTCGCAAGACTCAAACGAATGGTCAGTGAGAAACCAGTCCTGAAAATGCCTGATTTCGGCAAGGACTTCGTTCTCCGCACTGACGCATCAGACCGAGGAATCGGTGCGGTACTGATGCAACTACATGGAGAGAAGCTACACCCCGTAGCGTACCAGTCGAAGAAGCTACTCGGGGCTGAGTCCCGATACGCGACTGTGGAAAAGGAATGTCTAGCAACAGTCTGGGGAGTACAGAAGTTTGAAAGATACCTGAAAGGACGACACTTTGTGTTGGAGACAGACCACCAACCCTTGAAATGCCTACAGAGGAATCCAACAAACCCTCGTCTGTTACGATGGTCGCTACAATTGCAACCATACTCCTTCACAATCAACTACATCCCAGGAAAGGACAACCTAGGTGCTGACTATTTGAGTCGCATCAACTGAGCTTCAGAGTCCAGAAGGAAAATTTGTCCACCCCGTTGGAGTAGTGAGGCCAAACTGGCCGCGACAGGCTCATGCGGATCTACTCCAAAATGTGGAAACAATTGTATATGCATATTGTATATATTGTATTGTATTGTATTGTATACTGTTCAAAAAAAGAAACGCATAGTTGCTACTTGCCAAATTTGTTTTATTTTTCGAAAAAATTAACAGAAAATCCAATATTTAGATTATTTGTTTGAAATTTGGTATGGACACAGTTGAATGCACACACAGTTCATTTGCATCTTCAAATCAATCAGTCAATCAATACGATTGGGTGCCGAGGCTGTCAAGTCAGTAGGGGGTGTGACTGCCTTGAGCAGCAACAACTGCCCGGCACCTTCTGGGCATGGACTGGATCAGATGCCGGATATCTTGCTGTGGGATGGTGTCCCACTCCTCCTGAAGTGCCTGCAATAGATCGCGGTGATTTGCCGGCGCTTCTTCTCGCCTGCGCACACGTCTGTCCAATTCATCCCAGAGGTGTTCTATCGGGTTCATGTCTGGCGACATGGATGGCCAGGGAAGCACCTGGACATGGTGGTCGGTGAGGAACTGGGTGGTGAGTCGTGCTGTGTGCGGGCGAGCGTTGTCCTGCTGGAATATGGCATCCTGGTCAGCCAGAAGAGGAAGGGCGTGTGGGCGCAGAATTTCCTCCACGTATCGCTGGGCAGTTATGCGCCCTTGGACGTGCACCAGGGTGCTCCTTCCAGCGGTATTGATCGCCCCCCACACCATGACGCCTCCACCACCATGAACGGGTGCCTCATCCACACAGTTGGGCGCGTAACGTTCGTTTACTCTCCGGTAGACCCTCCTCCGACCATCATGTCGCTGGAGCAGGAAGTAGGACTCGTCGCTGAACCACACGTGTCTCCAGTGATTCCGGACGGTCCAGCGAAGGTGCTGGTTGCCCCACTGCACTCGGTTCTGGCGATGGCGGCGGGTGAGGACAGCTCCTCTGTGAGGTCTGCGAGCTCTCAAACCAGCTTCATGCAGGCGGTTCCGCACGGTCTGGTCCGATAATCGGTGTGGCCCGGGGAGAGCCTGGACAGAAGATGAGGCCGACAGGAAACGATTCCGGAGGTGGCGGAGCCGTATGAAGCGGTCGTGAGCAGCAGTTGTCGCCCTTGGTCTTCCCGCTCGTGGCAAGTCAGCAACGGAGCCAGTGGCTTGAAACCTGACCCACAGTCTACTGATGGTGCTCTGGGACACGTGGAAGTGCCTGGCGATTGCACTTTGACTTTGGCCTGCTTGTAAACGACCCAATGCAATTTGGCGGTCTTCTCTGCTCAATCGGGCCATCTTTTGTCGCTGAATTGTCGTCTGATTTCTTTGTGGCGAACAATCCGCTTTTATGGGTTTTGGAAGACATGGTGAGAGCTCAATATTCCCCGAGTTTCACGAGATTACACTGAAGCATGACGAGTGGTCATGCCAAATGAGCAATTTTGACATTGTAGCCACTGATAACGCATGCGTCACGTGCAGAGCTCACTTGTGGCAATGGACGAAAGGTCGACGACCAGATAAACATTTTCTGCAGTTTGGTGGATATCCTTGTAGCCATATAACTAAATTAACCAAATATTACAAGCTATGCGTTTCTTTTTTTGAACAGTATATATTGAGTCGTATAAACGGAAACGAAATAAGATTTCGCTTGTCCACCCCCCGGGGTTATGTTACGACTCAACTCCAAACAACTCTTGTTTAGCCGAGACTGAAATATTTTGTTGCACCATTAGGGTAAGAGTCTACGAGACCTTGGAGACGAAGTAATGACGTCAGAATCTACATGTTGGATCAACGTCATTACTGCGTCATTAATATGCGAATTTACGTAACTCATGGAGTTGCATCGTGGGATGAAAACAGTTATTTGGAGGAAGGAAACGTGAACCGCTAACCATTACGGTCACTCTATTTGCCGGGTACTGAGAGGCTACAAGTGGGGAACAAGAATCCTGTG
>NC_090251.1:20136247-20146247 GCF_037325665.1 Littorina saxatilis | reverse complement strand
AGCTGAAGGGTAGGTCATATTCTGAGATAGGAAAATGGTCGCTCCTTGCATGAAACGGCATAAAATAAACAATAATACTTTTTTTTTAAATAAGTGAGGTACATGTTTTGGTTGGGGAGGGGGGGTTGCGCAACCCCCATAACCCCCCGCCCGGTAGCCCTAGTCCGGCCCTGCATTAATTGTCACTGTATGGTGTGTGTGTGTGTCACTGAGACCAAAGATACATATGCTCTATTTGAGTTCATACAACTTCCAATTCCATTCAAACGTTAACAAAGTGTTGCTTTCTTTCTTTCTTTCTTTATTTGGTGTTTAACGTTGTTTTAAACCATTCAAGGTTATAACAAAGTGTTGCTGGTATGCGACTGAACATGTTCTATTAGGAAAGCAAAGCAAATTCCAATGTACATAGTGGTCAACATAAAATCAATCAGACGCATCGATGCAAGACATTTATCAAGTGGCTGACAATTGATTTTGAAATGAAAACTGTTTGCAAAATATCTCGCTGTCAAAATTATATCTTGAACAAGTACACAAAGGAATTAGGTTTGAACCATAGCAAAATGAATATGTTTCAATTTTTCATGTCGCAGACTTAAATTTACATGGACTCATGAAAATACAGAACAGGCACTGAACAAGCCATGTGATACAATACTGAACCAAATAGGAAGAGAAGTACATTTTAACGACAGCATATTTTAACACCAAAAATCGACACCTAAGACAACAATCAAGAAGTTCAAATTCAATGTACATGCACTTGATCAGATAGGATAGTTTGTACTGCATGAAGAAAGATCATACACAACCAGGGCCGGACCAAATGAGTTGTAAGGGGGGGTTCCTCCTTTTTTGGGGGGGCAAATCAAATGTTTGAAAAACGGTTAAAATCTGTGCAATCTGGTGCATTCTGGGCCTTGTTTTGAGGGTTAAGAGCAGCATTGTTTTGGTGCTAAAACTAGTAAAAAAAAAACCCACTCAAAGCAAGGTACATGCTTTTTCCAGGGGTGGGGTTCCGGAACCCCTGGAACCCCCCCCCCCCCCCCCCCCCCCCCATGGGTCCGGCCCTGACAACACACTACAGAGATCCTTCCTGATTGTTCTCAACATTGTATGTTTTCAGCTTTTTCCTCAAACTCCTTTCTTTCCATGTACATTTCATTTTGTCCAACATTGTATGTTTTCAGCTTTTTCCTGTCTTTTCTTTCCATGTACATTTCATTTTGTCCATCATTGTCTTCAGTTTGTGGTGGAGTGTTATTTAAAAAAAAACAGAACATTTTGCAAAGTGTCTTCTTGAACAGCTTGTGAAAGATCAAATGAATACAAAGTGTCATAAAAACACACCGGAACGGCATCACTGTTCCTGCATGGTTCAATAAAGTCATCTGCTTTTGCCTGTGTGTTGATGCACAGGTTTCCCAGAAAATATGTTCCATGGACATCAAATCACCAAAGGGAAGTAATCGCTCTTTATGCATACGACATGTGTAATAGATTAAGCGAGAGTTGTACGGAACCTTTTCTCCTGGCACGAGAGGATGAAAGTCGCTTGTATAGTTCAATGCTTGTTATTCTCTCAGGTGCCAGGAGAAAAGGTTTTGTACAACTCTCGCTTACTCTATTACACAGTCATGTCGTATGAATAAAGAGCAATTACTTCCCTTTGGTTATTTGATATCATCAACGCTTTGCCTCATTCTGTTTAAGATTTCTGCTTTGTGTTGCATGGACAGACACATCTGCAATACATTGGGCTTGACAAAGGTCAGTTTGCCCTTGTTCAGCATGCTTGTCAGTCAGGGGTGGTTTCACTGTAGGATTCAGGTGCGCAAGTCATGGCTTCCAAACACTGCAATTTCTCATCTCTGTACGCACTCTTTTGGAGACATCAAACTCTCTGTTTTAGCTTTTTGGCAACACATCCTCCAACATACTTTGCATTGTCCTCTTCATCCTCTTTGATTTCTAATGCACTTACTGGTTCCCTAGTTTTTCTTCATAGGCCTTTAAGACACCAACAGTATAAACATGTTCAAGGCAATCCAGGCTGAAACTGCAGGGGATACTGTCAACTCAGTAATGCCTGAATGCTGGGTTGAAAAAGCAGAGTAGTACCTGGCCCACGCCTTCTCCTTGGCAGCATTCCCAACCTTGCCTCAGGGAACTAGGCAAGTCATGAAGAAGCAGAAGTTTCTCTTCCAGATCTGCACCTAAAACACAGAAAATAAAATGTTATAATTAAAACAACACACAAATATAGCAGAAATCAACCCAAGAGTGAAACTGAAGATGTAGATGCATGCACACAATCAAAACCAACAACACACGACAACAACCCAAAACTACACTTTACATGAATGGATGTGAACATATTAAATTTTGTATTCCATTTGTCGTTATAGAACGTGTTGACAAACCACTTTCATGAATCCTTATCATGTCTTTCAACTATGACATGTGCTATTAATGATCCTAAAAAACACATGAAATATTGTAGTGGCAGGCATGTACCTAAAATATTTGTAAACAGTAGCCTCTCTGTGCAACGAAGCAGTAGTTTTGCTCGAAAACTATGAATGAAAGTGATATTTCAGGTACTGGGACTTTGCAAGCTGATTTTTTTTATATCGCCTTACTCAAAAACTTACTTTTCAATTAGTGAATTGGTCGACAAGCCCTCTGAGCTCCGGTGAAAGGCAGTTGTCATTCTTGATAGATGCACAAGCGTTCTGCAATAAAGCATGCAATTTAGAAGTGACAATGAATTTAAAAACAACAGAAGACATCAAGCATATAAGCTACTCACAAAAAGTTAAGGATCACTTGCACACAAATTCATAACTTTCCAAATAAGAAAGCCAATGCGTTGGTATTTGGCACACGTTTAATTCAATGCTTTAGTGATAACGATACAACATTTCCTTTAATTTCGAGCAATCGTTTGGTCTGTACATTTTATCAAAGTGTGTACGTATCAAAATGTAATTTCACAAAGTCGTTGAAATCACAAGACATGGCATTCAGATGCTCCCAAAAGTTCAGTAATGCGTGTAACCGCCCTGGCTGTTCTGGCACTCGACGCAGCGAGTCCTCATAGAGTTGACCAGGGTGGTGAAGATCCTCTGTGGAAGCGCCTGCCACTCTGCCTGCAGCAGCTGGTAGAGGTGCTGGACATCCCTGAGAGGGGGGTGGTTGCTCCTCACTTTGCGATCCAACTCATCCCAGAGGTTCTCAATCGGGTTGAGATCGGGACTGCATGCTGGTCACTCCATTCTGTTGACTCCAGACTGCTGCAGGAAGTCGTTGACCACCCTTGCCCTGTGGGGGCGAGCGTTGTCATCCTGGTAGACAGCCTGCGGTCCCATCTGCTGCAGTGTAGGCACAGCCAGCGGTCGAAGGATCTTATCCCGGTATCGGAGGCCAGTCAGGTTACCCTGTACATGAAACAAGGGTGTTCTGTGGTGAAGGCTGAAGGCCCCCCAGACCATTACAGAACCTCCACCAAAGGCTACCTTTTCTTGGACAGTGGCGTCAATGTAGCGTTCCCCTTGGCGCCCCCAGACCCTCAGTCGGTCGTCGTTGTGGTTCAGGGTGAAGTGTGATTCATCACTGAACAGGACCTGGGACCATTGCTGACGTGTCCACCTCAGGTGACGTCTGTAGTGCTGCCCTATGGGCAGGAGTTAAGCGTGGCCGTACAGCTGGGCGACGAGAACGGAGGTTAAACCCATAAAGGCGATTCCGTATGGTCTGCTGGCTGATGTTGGTGTTAGTAGCCACCCTCAGCTGCCTTCGAATAATGCTGGAAGAGGCTGTTCTTGTTTGCAAGGCTAGTCGTTCAATGAGACGATCTTCACGTGGAGTTGTCTTCTTTGGTCGCCCAGGTCTGCATCTTTCCTGGACCCTCCCAGTGGCTGTGAAACGTTGAATCAGTCTGACAATGACCGAGATGGACACGTGAAGTTGCCTGGCCACTTCTCGCTTGGGGACACCATCTTGCAACAGCTCGTCCCCTCTCAAACTCGTTCAATTTTCGTCGTGGAGGCATTGTCAGATAATGCCTAATACTGGTGGTATGGCTTCTCAAAAAGCCAAGCAAGTGACAGCATCTCACACATAAACAGCAGTGCTTGCACGTGCATAATGGTTTTTCCATGTGGCTTGTGCAATGTGTTCGGGCTGAACGATCCAAAACAAGGTCCTTTTTCGCAAGTTTCCGCTTTTTCTTTTGCTACCAAGCTCAGTAGTAGAGAATCTCATGCAATGTTCCCACTAATACAACATCGCCCACTTACAGCTGAACAAGAATTCATAACAATTTGGTTTGACTGAGAAAGAAATAACAGTAGCGAACTGATTTTATTGAGCACCTGTTTTCTCATAGTGATCCTTAACTTTTTGTGAGTAGTGTATATCAAAACAGAATTATGCTAGAGGGGAGAGAAAACAAATATATTGCACTGATCTTTTTGATGTGTTGATCTGACTTCAGTTCCTGCACTATTTTTAACTTCCATGCATGATGTACATTCAAATCAATCAATGGTTCAGTTATAATATATCCTCCACACACGGCTGATTCCTTGACGAGGTGTGGGAGCTTGAGTACTTCTATGACCCCGAGAGCTATGCCAGCGGGAGTGTCAAAACTTCTGGTAGCGTCTCGCATGCTGGACAGGTCAACGGAGAGAGGTCAGACTAATATCAGCAAACTCTCCTCGAGTCATAAGGGGCATGAGAAGGATACTCATGTAAATAAAACCATGGGCAGACCGGACTCATCAGCCATGGCAGGCAACCGGTCTAGGAGAGGGACACTCTGAATTCAAACCATGGGCAGACCGGACTCATCAGCCATGGCAGGCAACCAGTCTAGGAGAAGGACACTCCGAATTCAAACCAACCCCCAACGAAGTCGGAGCGATGCTGACTGTGTTTCCAGACACAGTGTGGGAACCTAAACTAAGTTCTTGGGAGACGAGCTCGCACGCCACCACTATGGATTATGCCTCAGATTCAGACAGATATTTCGATATGGTGTCGTTCCCGTGGACCTTTGCCAGGCGGGAACGGTGCCGGACCCTCAGCCTCAAGGGGGTCCACCTCAGCGACTGGCGGCTCTGTTGACTCGGGAACCAGGGGAAGACAGAGTAGAGCGACTGGTCGAACTGAACATCCAGCGACAGCCATCAGGGTTGTGCAGTGGAATGCAGAAGGCGTCCAGAGAAAGAAACCAGAGCTACAGGCTTTTCTGAGAGACAACAACATCGATATTATCTGCATCCAGGAGACCCACCTGAAAGAAGACCGCAGATTCTTCGTCAGAGGTTATGACACCTTCCGACGGGATCGGCCAACCGGACACAAGGGTGGAGTCCTCACCCTAGTCCGACACAACATCCCGGCAGCTATGACGGCACAGACGGCAGACGGCGACCTTGAGTACATCACCATCAAGACCTTCCTGCAGGGAGAAGAACTCTCCATCACCAACGTCTATAGCCCACCTACCACCAAGCTGGACCTCCACATCATCCTGCTCCCAAACGAGAAACATCTCATCGTTGGCGACTTCAACGGCCACTCCCCAGTATGGGGCTACGACAGTACTGACGCAAGAGGAGAAGACATACAGGACTGGATGACCGACAACCAGCTCATCCTTATCAACCAGCCAGATGACAAGCCATCCTACTACTCCAGAGCTTGGAAGAAAAGCTCAACCCCTGACCTTGCCATAGCCACAGAAGAGGTAGAAAAAAGGACCACCAGAACTGTCAACGACCAACTGGGAGGAAGTGACCACTTACCCATCACCCTCTCCATTGCTGACATGCAGACCATCCTGGAGTACCACAGAAAGAAAGCCAGCTGGAACTTCAAGAAAGCCAAATGGACCAAGTACCAGCTCCACGCAGAAAGCCTTCGCAACACCACCTTCACGGAGGACATCAACCACAACGTAAAAGAGCTGACACAGACCATCCTTGCGGCTGCCAGGAAGTCCATCCCCCGTGGCTTCAGGAAGGACTACAAACCTTACTGGAGTCAAAGGCTGGCCTGCCTGCACCAGCGACTCTCAGAAGCCAGAGAAAGCATGGAGCAGTCCCCATCCGCTGAAACAACGACCATGCACAACCAACTGAAGGAGGATTTCAACAAGACCAAGACACAAGAACAGCAACAAAGCTGGCAGGAAATCACCTCCACCATTGGCCTCGATTCAGACACAGGGAAACTCTGGCGCCTCACCAAAATTCTAAACGAAGACAGCATGGCCACGCGGGGACCTACAGTACTAGAAGACAGCGGAACCTTCCACACTGGAAAAAGAGCAGCAAATCTCCTTGCCGACGTCTTTGAGACCGAGAGCACCATCAAAGTCCCACCCCAAAGAAAGAAGGAAGTTGCAGAACAACTTGAAACCAGACTCCGACAGCAGAGAAACGCAGCCCCACCAATGACCTCAGATCTTACCATGGCAGAGCTCGTCGATGCGATCAAAAGACTCAAGTGCAAGAAAGCGCCCGGAAAGGATGGAGTCTGCAACGAGATGATCAAGCACCTCGGGCCTGCTGCCAGAACTAAGCTCCTTGAGCTCTTGAACCAGTCGTGGAGATCCGGCGTCTTCCCCTCAGCATGGAAAGAGGCCATCATCATACCCATCCTGAAGAAGGACAAGAACCGCAAGCAAAAGACAAGCTACAGACCAATCAGTCTACTCAGCTGCCTCGGCAAGACCCTCGAGCGCATGATCAACAAGAGGCTGATGTGGCACCTGGAAACCAACAACCTGATCACCAATGAACAGTCTGCCTTCAGGAAGAACAGGAGTACTGAAGACCAGCTGATCTACCTCACCCAATCAATAGAGAATGCCTTCCAGGAGAAGAAGAAAGTCATTGCCACCTTCATTGACCTCTCCAAGGCCTTCGACAAGGTGTGGAAGGAAGGCCTCCTCCTGAAGCTATTGACGGCAGGAATCGCTGGACGAATGTTCAACTGGATCAAGAGCTTCCTGTGCCACAGAACCGCGAGAGTCAAGCTTGACGGCAACCTGAGCTACGCTGTGAAGATCAGGGAAGGAGTCCCCCAGGGAGGAGTAATATCCCCCACCCTCTTCGTCGTCTTCATCAACGACATCACCAACAGCCTGTCCAGACACATCTCCAAAGCCCTACACGCCGATGACCTTGCGATGTGGAGCGCTGCTGAGTCCACCGCAACCACCAAAGTCCGGATGCAGGAGGCCCTCAACATCACCTCTAAGTGGGCGACAGACTGGTGTGTCACCGTGAACAGCCTCAAGACTGTAGCCACCTGCTTCTCCCTCTCCAACTCCAAAGAGACCCTCCAACTGACCATCAACAACCAGGCAATACCACAGGAAGACACCCCTACCTACCTAGGTATCAAGCTAGACAAAAAGCTCACCTGGAACCCACACATCAAAGAGGCGGAGAAGAGGGCTACGAGAAGACTCTCCATCATGAAGAAACTGGCTGGCACAAAGTGGGGAGCCAGCAGCAACATCCTCAGACAGGTGTATACGGGACACGTCCGCCCTGTGATGGAGTATGGAGCTGCAGCCTGGGCCACAGCTGCGAAGAGCAACACCAGCCGGCTCAACAAAGTGCAGAACGCAAGCATGCGCATCATCACAGGGGGACTGAAAACTACGCCCATACACGCCCTTGAAGCCACCACCAGACTCCCTTCCCTGGACCACCGACGAGAAGAGAAGGTCATCGTGCAGTACGAGAAGCTGCAACGACTCCCCTCTCACCCAGCACACCAGCACACCCAACAGATGACGAAGAACAGGCTGAAAAGAAGCAGTTTCAACCATCTGGCCAAGCAGCTAGAGAGAACCCAAACCAGCTTCCTACCACGCACCCCTGAAGAACAAGAGCCCCTCCAAGACGCTGAAGAGTGGAACAGCCAGCTCAGCAAGGTGGTCTTTGTTACTGACATGCCAGGAGTGACCAGCAAGAGAGAGCAGCAGGACGCAGTCCTCAAGAACCTCACGCTGGAGATGATGCACCAGGACTACAACGCCTCAGTATGGACTCACATCTACACTGACGGGTCCTCAGATGGTGCCATCAAAAACGGAGGAAGCGGGATCCTGGTACGCTACCCAGACGGACACACCCTTTCAAGATCCCTGCCTGCCGGAGAGCTGTCATCCAACTACCGGGCAGAACTCACCGCTCTCAGAGAAGCAGTTAGCCTGGTCAGCGAACACCCACCCTCTCACGCCGTCTTCCTGACCGACTGCAGATCCGCCGTCCAAAGCCTGCAGTCGCCCAAAGAGCAGCTGGAACGAGACACCCAGCGTCTTCTTTGTACTCTCTCCCAGAGCACAAACGTCGCTGTCCAGTGGATCCCTGCTCACTGTGGCCTCTCAGGGAACGAGGAAGCGGACAGACTGGCCAAGACTGGCAGCCATCTGGAGCAGACAAGACCAACAGTCTCTTACAGTGAAGCCAAAACCCTGGTGAAAAGACACTACCAAACCACCTGGAATGCCCAACACAGCCTGCCATCTGATGATCAGATGCCCAACTTACAGCGCCATCAGCAGACCATCCTCTTCCGCCTACGGACTGGACACTGTCGACTGCGTGCCCACATGCACCGCCTTGGTCTGTCGCACACACCGAACTGCCCGTGCGAAACAGGCCCACAGACCCCGGAGCACATCCTGCAGACCTGCCCGCTCCACCAGGAAGCCAGAACAGATCACTGGCCACAAGGTGCCACACTGCAGGAGCAACTCTGGGGCACCAAAGACTCCCTGATCCTGACCACTAGCTTTATTCAAGCTACAAAACTTGAAGTCTGACCTGAGGCCAAAAATCCTGGAACGCCGAAGAAGAAGAATAATATATCACTTATCGGTTATTTCTTGAATATCTGTTGTTCCAGTTCTAAATTTTCATAGTCTTTTACATAGATCTGTCAATATTTTTACTTACTTTTGGCAATTCTTGGAGTTTCTTTTGTGGTGATGCTGTCATCTTTTCAGCGATTGAGATGTCGGTACTTTCCCCCTGAAAAAACAACAACCATGGAATAGAAAGGGTATCTATAAATCTACAGCCGAATTTCTAACATTCAGAAATTGTTCTGTTGCAAATTTGTCGGTTCGCTGAGCTAAAATAGTGGCCGATGTGAGCGAGAATTCTGCACAAAAACGATCTGCTGATCAGCTTGCGTGCACAGCTTCGGATTTACCAGTGTGTCAGATGCTCTCGCGTTTCAAGTGTTAAAAACAAAAATAATGACGTGCCGTCCACAATCAATCTTTATTGTTGATTCACATGACTCATTTCAATCATCAGCAATGATCTTTTTGTATTGCTTTGTTTGCTTTTCACATACCTCAGCCACAAACTCCACCTCCCCTTCGAAATTCTCCTTCTTCTCCATGTGTTGAAAGACTGCACCGGAAGTAAAGTTACTGTCAAAACCTCTCGCAGCCGCAGACGGTAGTTCGAAACAGGGCCAGCGTTGGCGCGCGCGCAGAGTTGGCGATCCTGTCAAGGGATATCTATGGTTTATGTTAATGTGTGTGAGTGAGTGAGTGAGCGCGTGTGTATGTGTGTATGTAAACATATATGTGTGTGTGTGTTTGTGTGTGTGTGTGTGTATGTGTGTTTGTTTGTGTGTGTGTGTGTGTGTGTGTGTGCGTGTGTGTGTGTATACGCGCGCGTGTGTGCGGAAGGGCGAGAGAGAGACAGATAGAGAGATCGAGAAAGAGAAAGAAAGGGAGGAAGAGACAGACAGACGAACAGAGACAGAAAGAGAGAGAGGGAAAGAGAGAGAGAAAGAGAGAGAGAGACAGAGAGAGAGAGAAAGAGAGACAGGTAGAGAGATCGAGAAAGAAAAAGAAAGGGAGGGAGAGACAGACAGACGAACAGAGAGAGAAAGAGAAAGACAGAGACACGGAGAGAGAGAGAGAGAGAGAGAGAGAGAGAGAGAGAGA
>NC_090251.1:20128747-20131247 GCF_037325665.1 Littorina saxatilis | reverse complement strand
AAGTCCGCTAAGTGTTATTTATGAAACTCCGGTAAGGACTTACCCGGGTGTCTCCGAGCTGTAAAGTTAGAGGACCCATCCACCTCCTCTAAAACCGTCAATTTTGAATAAATCTGGTTAAAATATTGTTTGTAGATCTATGTCCCTCATGGACACACATTGGTGTCATTTAAGCAAATACGAGATACCGCTCGCGAAAGATTTCAACCGATGCTCGATCATACCTGCTTGTGGTGAAAGCGTGCTAGCGTCTTCTTTAATGCATAACAGTGTCCGTATATTTTCAACTGATTCCGTGACCGAACGGTTTTCTCGTTCGCCAGATGCGTGATTGAGTCGAGTTCAAATCTCCATCTGCCCGTATTCTTTTTTTTTTTACTCTTTGGCATTTGTTTATTTTTGTTTATTTTCTTCATGTGCAAAAGAGTACGTTATAATAGCAAAATTGATTTTAAAATTTTTTTTAGGCTGGAATGTTTTTAAAAAAATCTTTGGTTAACATGATATTAGTTTATTGATAAAGTTTGTTGACTTAAACATGTAAACATTTGATTAAAAAAAAATAACCATGAAGAAGGATGCTTCCCGCTCAAAAAAAATAAGGTGACAGAAAAAAAAACTAAAATGCGGTAGCAGCCACCTGCATGCAACTGAGATTAAAAACAAAACAATAAAAAATAAATAAAAAGGGTCTCCCCGTGTGTTTATTTCATTCGGTTTGTTTATGTAGTTGCTATTGACTTTGAAACTGACACGCTGGCTAAAAAGCTGCAATATTGTGTCCTTCAAAGTCAAACTGTCGTTTAACTACCGCCCAGTATTTATTTTTACTGCCCAGTAATTATTTATTTTTCCCCGGTATTCATGTGTGTCTAGCGGAAGGTCGGCAGCTACCAGTTGGTTATTTTTAGAATTGAAGATTCCCGATGCTTGCTCTTCTCTGCGCACGCGTTACCGACGTTTTTGCCGGCGTGTCAGTTTCAAAGTCAATAGCAACAATCCAAATGAAATAAAAACACGGGGAGATTTATTTTTTTAATTTTTTATAAGCCTCAGTTGCATGCAGGTGTACATGGTATAGTACCTAGTAAACGCCCACCCCCCAGTTTCGACCAGTGGACTAATAGACAAGGAAAATAAATAAAGATTATTCAGTCTGCAGTTATTGTTGTTTTTCAAATGTTTCCTTTCCTTAGACATGCTTCGGGGATTGGACAGAAAAAGGTTTCTGGAGTGGCTAGAGAATCGCAATACATTTTTGACTGGGAGGAAAAAGAAGAAACGAAAGCTTCATCTTTTGTTTAAACATAAGTTTATTTCAACAAATGTTACAATCATGACATGTATACAAAAGACAGCAACAATTAAGCTAGAAGCTTATAGTGGTGTTCCTGCATGGATATTATAACGTAAGGCGGTAACGGCTGAACAATTTGTCTAAATAAACCAAATTGGAAATCCAAAGCATCATCATTATAATCATCCTCATCTCATTAATCATCCAAAATTATCATAACATAATAAACGTTGCATAATCATTATAAAGAAAGACAGTAAGAGGAAGGAAGGAGGGGAAGAAAAGGAATAAAAAGAAGAGGGATGGGTAGGAGTTGTGCAGAAATTAAAGTTGTTGTCCGGCTTGTGGAGCATTGATTCTGGTTTGCCCAAAGCGGCCTGAAAGTTCAATGAACGAGTGTACTCTGGAAAAAATTTTCCTGTTCAAATCTAGAGAATACTGTCTGTCTCCATTTAGAAGGTGGGGGAGGGTATGTATGGTTTCTTGACGTGCTTCGCGATAATTTGGACAATCTATTCTGTTCAAAAAAAGAAACGCATAGTTGCTACTTGCCAAATTTGTTTTATTTTTCGAAAAAATTAACAGAAAATCCAATATTTAGATTATTTGTTTGAAATTTGGTTTGGACACAGTTGAATGCACACACAGTTCATTTGCATCTTCAAATCAATCAGACAATCGATTGGGTGCCGAGGCTGTCAAGTCAGTAGGGGGTGTGACTGCCTTGAGCAGCAACCACTGCCCGGCACCTTCTGGGTATGGACTGGATCAGATGCCGGATATCTTGCTGTGGGATGGTGTCCCACTCCTCCTGAAGTGCCTGCAATAGATCGCGGTGATTTGCCGGCGCTTCTTCTCGCCTGCGCACACGTCTGTCCAATTCATCCCAGAGGTGTTCTATCGGGTTCATGTCTGGCGACATGGATGGCCAGGGAAGCACCTGGACATGGTGGTCGGTGAGGAACTGGGTGGTGAGTCGTGCTGTGTGCGGGCGAGCGTTGTCCTGCTGGAATATGGCATCCTGGTCAGCGAGAAGAGGAAGGGCGTGTGGGCGCAGAATTTCCTCCACGTATCGCTGGGCAGTTATGCGCCCTTGGACGTGCACCAGGGTGCTCCTTCCAGCGGTATTGATCGCCCCCCACACCATGACGCCTCCACCACCATGAACGGGTGCCTCATCCACACAGTTGGGCGCGTAACGTT
>NC_090251.1:20111247-20123747 GCF_037325665.1 Littorina saxatilis | reverse complement strand
TTCGTAAAACACTTCTGTCAAGAGTACAGCAATTTCACCATCTGAAAAAGGCGCAGAACGCCCCTCTGTGTCTACTTTCTTTTTGAGCGGCACACGTGCCTTGCCATTTTCGTTGACTGCCATGTTGATAGAAACGTTCGCATGCGTATTAGTAGGGATTCCCCCAATTTCCCCGACCTTGACCTTAATACTCTCGCTGTCACTACTTTGGCGTTCAAGTCAGTTCATGCATTGTGAACACGGTTAGAAAGTTGACTTCGGGAGTTCCCACTTCGAAAAGAGGCCTCTACTTCCAGTGTTTCTTACTTCTAGTTCATGCATACGGGCCTTGAAAGTGGGAACTCCCGAAGTTAACTTTCTAACTGTTCCCTATGCATGAACGCCGTAGTGCTGACTTCGAGAGTATTCGGTCAAGGTCGTGAAAATTGGGGGAATCCCAACTAGTACATGCGTTTGTTAACGGTAAGCTTGGCGACCAGAAGAAATAAGTCTCATCGCGAGTTCAAAAGGGCGAACGTTGAGCGCGCTGTAGTACTAACAGCGTTATTGCTGTTGTTTTTTTGAATGGTTAAACGAAAGGGTCGGTTCAAACCTGTGATGATTGTCGAATGACTGCCTAGCTATGACAATGACTTTGTTGACCTGAATGTTAGGGAGAAAAATAGATTATGTTGAAAAAATTTTCTCCTTTTTATTTTTTTTATTTCAGTTGCATGCAGGCAGCTTCAACCCTTTCTTTATTGCCTCTCTTTTTCTTTTTTTTTTAAAAATTTTTTTTATCGGGGAGCATCCGTCTTTATTGATCTTTTTTCTGTTCTTTTTTCCTGCTTTTTATATTAAAGTCAAGATTGGATTTTTTTGTGAAAGCATAGGACAGTTTCTTTTCGCAATTAAAAAAAAAACGAACACAGAGACAACAAGAGGCGAAGCCTTCAAGGCTCACGTAAGAAATAGACAAAAACAGTAACACAAACTCAATCACTCCGTCACACATACACACACACACACACACAGTAAGCATTGGTGACACTGTGCAAGAAAGCGAGACACTAGATCTAGATATGTCTGTCTGCATGTAGCCTACTTACAGGGACACGACTAAGAGTAATACCTAATATTCTGGACTCGCAACGAAATATACAAACAAATGACAATGAACAACGTTTCGACCTAATGGTCTTCAACAGGTTAAAAAAAAAATGAAAACAACAATACAAATATCAAAACGACTTATCAGAGAAGATGATGTCCTCTAAGCGCAAAAGAAGGGGGAAGGGAAATAAATCAAAAAGAAAAATGAGCAATGAAAAATGAAACCAAAACGAAACAAATCAGAATAATAACGCTTGAAGGGCCTAAAGTTGAAAGAAAGAGAGAGAGAGAGAGAGAGAGAGAGAGAGAGAGAGAGAGAGAGAGAGAGAGAGAGAGAGAGAGGGTGCACCGAGAGAGAGAGAGAGAGAGAGAGAGAGAGAGAGAGAGAAAGAGAGAGAGAGAGAGAGAGAGAGAGAGAGAGAGAAAGAGAGAGAGTGTCAACAATACCTGCGACACGACTGCCAACTAGTCTCGGCCCGCTCAAAGTAACAATGACCGAGACTTTCAGTAATTCCTTCGCGTGACGTCTAACCCTCTTACGCCATAATGTGACGTCTTCAAATGACGAAATGTTAAAGTTTCTACCACAGACATACACACGCACGCACATACGTGCGTGTGACGTCTTCAAATGACGAAATGTTAAAGTTTCTATCACACACGCACGCACGCACGCACGCACGCACAGACAGACAAAAGTTAGCATCGCATAGGCTACACTTACGTGAGCCAAAAACCGGCTGTTGCAGCGAATGCAATTGAGGCCTATAAAGAAAAAGATCAATAAAAACAAGAGGCGAAGCCATCAAGGCTCACGTAAGAAATCGACAAACAGTAACACAAACTCAATCACTCCGTCACACATACACACATACACACACACACACACACACACACACACACACACACACACACACACACACACACACACACACACACACACACACACACACACACACACACACACACACACACACAGAAAGAGCATAGGTGAAACTGTGCAAGAAAGCGAGACACTAGATCTAGATCTGTCTGTCTGCATGTAGCCTACTTACAGGACACGACTGCCAACTAGTCTCGGCGCGCTCAAAATAATAATGACCGAGACTTTCAGTACTTCCTTCGCGTGACGTCTAACCCTCTTACGTCATAATGTGACGTCAATGTAATGTGACGTCTTCAAATGTTAGAGTTTCTACCACAGACATACACACGCAC
This sequence comes from Littorina saxatilis, assembly GCF_037325665.1. Lineage (NCBI taxonomy): Eukaryota > Metazoa > Mollusca > Gastropoda > Littorinimorpha > Littorinidae > Littorina > Littorina saxatilis. The sequence goes on along the minus strand of NC_090251.1, from coordinate 20,121,437 downwards.
AAACACACACACACACGCACACACGCACGCACAGACAGACAAAGTTACGATCGCATAGGCTACACTTACGTGAGCCAAAAACAATAATTGTTTTTTCCTTCCAGCTGCACTATTAGACCTTTTTCGTATAACCTTTGCCCCCAGCGTTTCGACCAATCAGATTTTAGGGCACGGCAGCCTCTCTCTGATAACCGGAAATAAGGGGCAGCCTGAAATACCTCATTCACTTTCGGTGCTCGAAGTACTATTGCCAGAGGATTACTTTGAGAAATTCTGCAAGAAAACGGATTATCTTGTTCAAAATCATGAACAAAAAGTCAAGGACATGCACGAAGGTACGGTTTGAAACGGCTATTGGTGGTATATGGACGAAAGACTTGGCGAACTTCCCCTGCATAAGCGAAGCAGAGGTGATGGACCACAGATCAACAGATCTCTGGATCAACTTTCTTACTGATACTACTGCGTCGACGTTCGACAAGTTATACGACGCATCCAGCGCAAAGAATGCAAAACCTTGGGGTAAACGATAGACATACTGTGTGCATAAAATGTCTTTTTGCATGGCACAACAGCTAGTAAGCAACTGTGGTGATCAGACTCAGAGCGAGTGTGCTGACGTCAATGAAGCAGACTCGCAACGAAGTGTATGCTGTTGTGGGGGGACGCTGACCGGACAGGCACTTGGAGCCTACTGCGAGTGTATTGCTGGGTAAGTGTATGTTTTGTGGGATTAACTTGATGGCTGCGTTACTTGGTATCTTACACAATCAGTTTTCATACTCAGTCATATAATGCATGGCAGACAAAGTGACAAACACACACAGAGATTCATAATTCTCTACTGAAAATGTCTGCATGCAAAAGCTGTCTTTTTTGACAAAGTTATGAGCAGCATGTTTATGTAATTTCAATCAGTATATCCAGGAGACCATGCCATGTTGGCTAGGCATGTTCAATATACCAGGTACCTGAGTGCGGAGTTTTATTTAATGTGTACGTACACATGAGTTTGTGAATCCTCTTGTCAAAGAAGGTTATCACTGCAGTAAGATCAAATTCCATTCTGAGCCGGTATATATATTTTATATAGATATCAGGAGCATGCGCTTACAAGCTCTCTGTAGGAATTCCTAGAAAAGATAAAGTTAATTGTTATTAGCAGGCTAAGGAAAATCAAGATGATACAAACGGAATTTGATTGTGTGTTGTTGTTTTTACCCAGAAAGGACAGTCTTGCAACCATGTGGCTGCCACACTTTTTGCTGCTTCACACTACATGGCTGAAGGAATCGACACTGTGCCACCAGACAAAACTTGTACACACTACAAATGTATGTGGAAGGGGCATGCTGCCAAGAAAACTGCACCAGCTGCTCTCGCTGACATACAAATTGTTAAGTAAGTGTGTATAATAATTAATATTAAGGAAATTAGGGTTGCATTACCTAGAGGTTTACATCAGAGTGTGATCTATTTTGTTAAGAACATAAGTCTCAAAGTTAAAATATAGAGCTTGTTAACTACAAGTACAACAGCTACAAGACTGGGGAAAGAGAAACAGTGATATTTATAAAGTGCATCATAAAAAAACTATGCATTTTACATTTAGTCAAGAGACCAGGGCGGTGGTGTATGTTTGTATGTAGAGCAATTTCTGGAAAACTACAACATTATGTTTAGGTTAAAAACAAACCAGCCCTGAAAGTGGCAAGTATTTTACTCGCCATAGGGAGTAGAAGCATGCAACTGGTGAGTAGAAGTGTTCATCTACTCGCCAAATGCGAGTGAAGATGCTGAATCAAATTGTTGGTTTCGTTCGTAAAATTTGCTCTCTGGCTGGTACGTTTTCAGAATCACTTGCCAGAGGCTAGTGCATAATATTTTGACTTTCAGGGCTACAAGCTTAGAAAGTTAAACAGATTTTTTTTAAACACAGGGAAGCGTGATTTCCTGTGGGACAGTTTTTTAATGCTGGGTTGCCATTTACCTTATTCGACGTGGATGCTGGTTTTCAGCTAAGCATTGTCCTTGTGAAATGTACTGCGTTCAGTATCGTTATAAATAAATAAATCCCTGCGCCTTGAATATGTGCGCGATATAAATTGCATAAAGAAAAAAAATTAAAGAAAAAATAAAAATCCCTGCGCTTAGAACTGTACCCACGGAATACGCGCGATATGAGCCTCATATTGATTGATTGATTGATTGATTGGTTATACATGTTTGACAGACTGGCGCAACTTGTTTTAGCATTTGTACCCAGCATAAGATTTGTCAGTGTCAAGTAAAAAAAATAATTTCATTTTCAGGTATGCTTCAAGACAAGACAAGTTTCCCCGGACGACTCTTCAAGGCCTCAATTTTGACCCAAGAAGTCCGGATGCAAGGAAGCGCGACTAAGAGATCTTCAACAACCGGTACCAACCGTTTGAAGGCTGCATATATACTGACGTCCAAAAGAAACGCGAAAAATATTATTTATTTTACAAATAATTTTTTTCTGGATTAACAAAAGTTGCGTTATTTTTGGCAGCAAGTATTATCAAGACCGATGTCTGAGGAAGGTGTATTGTGAATTTTACCGCATCAGCGCACTTGCAATCCACGTAAAGCCCGAGTTAGCTGATACATTTTTCTTGTGCAGTTCAGCTACACGTGCAAGAAAAGCACAAAAGCTGATCAGTGAGTGGTGTTCACTGTCACTAGAGGATACAAATGGCACAAAGTTACAGGTTTCATCAGTCCCTCAATCGATGCTATCACCATGCCAAGACTCACTTCTCCTGAACGCGAGAGAGCCATTGGACGTCTGGAGGCTGGGGACACGCCGGAAGCCGTGGCTGCGACTTTCCAATGTCACATAACCACCATTTATCGTCTCCTGCAGCGGTTTGTGATAACTGGCTCTACTGCTGATGCCGAGCGAAGCGGCAGACCCCGAGTGACGACGCCAAGGCAAGATCGGCACATTTTCCGCAGCCATGTTGCACATCCCTTCAGAACAGCTGCAGAAACAGCCAGAACTGTTATAGGGACACACCAGGCACCCATTTCTAGGCAAACGGCCAGCCGGCGACTGCGCTTCCGGGGGCTGAAGAACTGCCGTCCAGCCAGGGGACCCGTCCTCTCCGTGCGCCATAGACAGGCACGCCTGCATTGGGCGCAAGGCCTTCTCAACTGGAACAATGTTCGCTGGCAGAACGTGCTTTTCAGCGATGAAAGCCGTTTCTGCATTGACCATGCCGACGGGCGTGTTCGGGTATGGAGAAGAAGTGGTTACCGCTATGCTGACAACTGTGTCGAGGAGAACAACGCCTGGGGTGGGCTCAGCCTCATGTTGTGGGGCGCCATCGGCCACAACCAGGTGCTAGGCCCCGTCATCTTCCAAGGCTTGGGTCCTGGACCCGGCAACGGCGTAACAGCGCAGCGCTATGTGGACCAGGTGCTGCACCCTCATGTACTGCCCTTTTTTCAAGCCCATGGAAACTGGGTTTTCCAGCACGACAACGCGCGCCCCCACACCGTCAGGGCCACTCAGGATCTCCTGCACCGCTCAGGCATCCAGGTGATGCCTTGGCCAGCGTTATCTCCTGACATGAACCCTATTGAGCAATTTTGGGACTTGCTCCAGACACAGCTCAACAGGGTCGTTCCAAGGCCCACAACTGTCGCTGATCTTGATCGGGCCGTCCGGCAGGCCTGGACCAACATTCCCAGGCAAGCCAGCAACACGTCGTCTCCGCACTTTACTTTGCACCAAGCCTCGTTGTCGATTTTTCCTTTTGCCCCTTAGTTCCGGTAGATCTGACAATAAACTTCACAGCGCATGCGCCAAAATTTAAGTGAAAAAGGTCTAATCCGTAACCACTGCACCATGCTACTCGTGTGAAAAAATGCGTGATGAAAAGATGTAATTTGAGTTATTCAGTCGTGATGGTTTGAAAGCTCGCCACCTTCGCCGAATGACTCGAGCACGTTTTTTTCGGTTAGTAACTGATCGAACTGTCGCTTTTGAGCCACTCTGTTTCAAGCATTTCACCTAAATTAAACAAGAATGTCACAGTTTGTGTCTATGGTGCAAGGTAGCCGACCGTCTCATTGTAGCCAAGTTACGACAGTTGCTCGATTGACGCATTTCACGTCTTCGATATTCTGTCTGAGCTCATTTCCCAATGAGCTGCCTTAAAAACAGGAATGTCCTGCAATTGTAGTATGCGTTGGAGGTTTCTTTTGGATGGGTAAGGACATTTAAGAAGCAATATCGTCGTATAATGATGTCAAGTGAGAGACCCTGCAAATTAACATTGAAAGTGGGAACTTCGGAAGCAAAGTTGCCAGCTACTCGGTATGCAAGAGCTAAATTGAAAGCCGAAGTAGTGGCTTCGAGAGTTCTGAGGTCAAGGTCGAGGAAATTGGGGGAATCCCAATTAGTGCGCATGCGTTTCTTAACGGTAGGCTTGGGTGACCAGAGGAAACAAATCTCATCGCGAGTTCGGAAATGGGCGAACGTTGATCGCGCTGTAGCTTTTACTATAGTTGTTGCTTCTGCCTGGTTGAACGAAAGGGTCGGTTCAAAGCTGTGATGATTGTCATGAAATTGATTGACTGTCTATAATAATGATTTTGTTCACCAGAATGTTGGGGAGAATAAAACATTTTTTGTTTATGTGGTAGCGAAGTCGGTTATGTTAAATCTCTTATTTTTTAGAGGGGGAATCGAGACAAGGGTCGTGGTCTATGTGTGCGTGCGTGCGTGTGTGTGTGTGTGTGTAGAGCGATTCAGACTAAACTACTGGACCGATCTTTATGAAATTTTATATGAGAGTTCCTGGGTATGATATCCCCAGATGTTTTTTTCTTTATTTCGATAAATGTCTTTTATGATGTCATATCCTGCTTTTTGTAAAAAGTTGAGGCGGCACTGTCACACCTTAATTTTTCAATCAAATTGATTAAAATTTTGGCCAAGCAATCTTCGACAAAGGCCGGACTTCGGTATTGCATTTCAGCATGGAGGCTTAAAAATTAATTAATGACTTTGGTCATTAAAAATCTGAAATTTGTAACAAAAAATAAAAATTTATAAAACGATCCAAATTTACGTTCATCTTATTCTCCATCATTTTCTGATTCCAAAAACATATAAATATGTTATATTTGGATTAAAAACAAGCTCTGAAAATTAAATATATAAAAATTATTATCAAAATTAAATTGTCGAAATCTATTTAAAAACACTTTCATCTTATTTTTTGTCGGTTCCTGATTCCAAAAACATATAGATATGATATGTTTGGATTAAAAACACGCTCAGAAAGTTAAAACAAAGAAAAGCGTGCTATCCTTCTTAGCGCAACTACTACCCCGCTCTTCTTGTCAATTTCACTGCCTTTGTCATGAGCGGTCGACTGACGATGCTACGAGTATTACGGTCTTGCTGAAAAATGGCATTGCGTTCAGTTTCATTCTGTGAGTTCGACAGCTACTTGACTAAATGTTGTATTTTCGCCTTACGCAACTTGGTTTTTTTATGATTGTGTAAAACTGTTTTGGACAAAATAGGTTGGTTAGAGCGAACGTTTGGGTTATACTGGTAAATTTGAAAAGGCAGAAATCAATCAGTGTTTGGAGAATCAAGATATAAGGTGTAGTGAAACGAAGATAAGTTCAGTGACTTTCATATTAATTGGGAAAATGTGTGTCCGAATTTTTACAAAAGATAAATTGTTGTACTTTGGTATTTGTACATTTTGTTTGTCCTCGTTAATTGTGAACAGGATGTATGTTTATGCAAAGTTGAAAGTCAAGATTGGATTTGTTTATCCTACGCGCGTGTGTGCATGTGTGTTAGACATAGAACACTTTATTATCTCAATTTCGAGAAACTCATGTGTGGTGAATCACAACAAACAACATAAAACGTAAGAAAATAAATAAAATATTGAGGCGCAAATAATCAGCTCATAATAGTGTATGTGTGTGTGTGGGGGGTGGGGGTTGGGGGTGCACACACACACACACACACACCGTCGAACACACACACACACACACACACACATACACACACACACACACACACACACACACACACGCACAATTATACACGCACGCACGCACGCACAGGCACTCGCACAAATACAATTACTTTCACACACGTACGAAGAAGAAGAAGAAGACTTTCACACACACTCACACACACGCACACGCACGCACACACACACACACACACATACACACACACACACAAACGCACACACAAACAAACACACACACACACATGTGCGCGCGTGCACAGCAAATGAATGAATGAATGAACAGACGCACATCTACACACGCACGCACGCACACACATACACACCAACACACACACACGCACACGCACACTCTCACAAACACACACTCACACATGCACACAAAGACGCCCATTTACATAGAAACACACACACCCCACACCCCCCCCCCCCCCTATAAGCGGGGATGACATTTTAAGAGTGGTGGCCAGTGACCCAGAACAAACAAAAGTCAAAGCTGGCAACTCAGGTTTGTATTCAGGGAAATTTACACGAAATGCACGCACGAGATACGACTTTTCTTTCTATTTTCTCTCTTTGGGACTTTCATTTGCGTTAGATCTAAGTGCTCGTTTGAATGCTTGGGGTGTCTGAGAGTGGCGGATGTGAAAGGGGAGAGAATTCCATTGTGTGGGTGCGCAGAAAGTAAAAGTGCGTTGTCCGTAGGTTTTGGTTTTGGTGTGTGATATGGTGAGGATGCGACAGTCAGAAGAGGCACGGAGTTGTCTTGCCGGAGAATAGACGGTGAGGAGTTCAGAGAAGTAAGCAGGAGACGAGCCAGAAAAGAAGTTAAAGCAGAGGGTAGACAGTTTGTAGTCAATGCGGGCTTGAATAGGTAACCAGTGCAGTGTGTGAAGAAGTGGTGTTGCGTGATCTCGTTTTCGTGCTTTCAGAATTAGGCGTGCTGCCGAGTTTTGGACTTTTTGTAGTTTATGCAGGAGGTACAGAGGACAGCCAGAGAGAAGAGAGTTGCAGTAGTCAAGTTTAGAAAGAACAAAGGCACAGACAAGAGTGTTAGTTGTTTGAGAGGAGAGTGTGTGGCGAATGGTGCTGATCTTACGAAGCTCAAAATAAACTGCTCTACAGACTAAAGATATATACTGTTCAAAAAAAGAAACGCATAGCTTGTAATATTTGGTTAATTTAGTTATATGGCTACAAGGATATCCACCAAACTGCAGAAAATGTTTATCTGGTCGTCGACCTTTCGTCCATTGCCACAAGTGAGCTCTGCACGTGACGCATGCGTTATCAGTGGCTACAATGTCAAAATTGCTCATTTGGCATGACCACTCGTCATGCTTCAGTGTAATCTGGTGAAACTCGGGGAATATTGAGCTCTCACCATGTCTTCCAAAACCCATAAAAGCGGATTGTTCGCCACAAAGAAATCAGACGACAATTCAGCGACGAAAGATGGCCCGATTGAGCAGAGAAGACCGCCAAATTGCATAGGGTCGTTTACAAGCAGGCCAAAGTCAAAGTGCAATCGCCAGGCACTTCCACGTGTCCCAGAGCACCATCAGTAGACTGTGGGTCAGGTTTCAAGCCGATGTCATCACGGTCTTCGAGGATAGGGATTTTTGGCTTGTACCTGTCATCGTCGCCTTCATGACGAGGTTTGGGCGCGTTGTTATTCACGTTGAGCTGAGCTGTAGTCTGGATCCTTAACTGCTCAAGTTGAAATTCGCGTTCACGTTCTTCCCTCTCGTCTTGACGTTGACGCTCTCGTTCCCGTTCTTCGTTTTGACGTTGACGTTGTTCTCGCAATAATTCCTGAAGATCACGCCCTTCGTAACCTAATTCACGACCTAGTGCCAAGGTTTCTTTAGCCCAAGTCAAAAATGAACTTGCTGTCTTCGGAAGTCGTTCCTGGGAACGTCCTCGGACATGGGAATGAGGGTTATCTCGATTTGACAAGCTCGCATCTCTTTCCTCCGTTTCTTTGTCGTCTTGCGACAATTCTTCATCTGTGGGGTTGTGACTCCGATTACGTTCATGAGGCGGTACTGTTCTACGAGAACTCCTCGTATCGTGAACTAGTTCGGCTTGCATAACTAATCGGACCCCTACTCTTTGAAAATTCAAACCGTTGAAAACGAATTATTTTAAAATGGTAACTTTGGAAATAAAACAAATTACCGAACACCGACCACGGATCTCGTGGTGCTACTGATGCACGAACCAAATTTATGCAATGTAATCGAATTCTGTTCAATGAATTTCTCGCAAAGATCACGTTATCTCAAATAACGTACGTACCCGGTTCGGTACGATTTGCACGAATCAACCTATCTATATCTACTATCTTCGATATCTAACACTATAGGGTGATACGATTCTTTCTGTAAAAGTCACAATAATTTTACAGACTATCTTGTGTTAATCCTTCTTACGTCGAACGACAAGTATTGTTATTCCCAACGTATCTCAGGTAGAACACCTTTACTCTTTGCCAATTCAAACCGTTGAAAACGAATTATTTTAAAAGGGTAACTTTGGAAATAAAACAAATTACCGAACACCGACCACGGATCTCGTGGTGCTACTGATGCACGAATCAAATTTATCCAGTATAATCGAATTCTGTTTAATGAATTTCTCGCAAAGATCCTGTGTTCATCCTTCTTACGTTGAACGACAAGTATTGTTATTCCCAACGTATCTCATGTAGGAACACCTTTACTGTAGAGATATGATAAACCAACTACCTTCTTGTTTATTCTATCTGTCTACAATAGTCGCGTGAAGTACGGAACTTATTAAGAACTACTTCACTAACACAGACACTCAGCTTCTCTGACGAAGCCAATCTTGCCCTCGCAAACTTGCGCCAGACTCCCGCCAACCACCCGCTGTAGAAAATGTATGCTAACAAATTTGGCCTACATGGGATTTGTACGGTTCGATCAATAGTGTTAGCTCTTGATCACAGCAACTTTACCGTGAATTTAGAACAGCATAATAAAACGGGGAACTAAACTCTAAAGTGCTTTATTCAATTATTCAATTTATAGTGTTGTCATGATATTCCAACACTTGATCAACTGTTCTATTTCTATATCTATACTACATAATAATGAATAACAACACAAACTAATTATACACTTTATATGATGATGAGCAATGAGTGACAAACAAACAGATCCAAGAAGCGAAAGAAATTTCCCAAGAGAAATCTGCCAATTTGACAGATGTGCCAATGACTTGCAACCTAGTCAAATGCCAGATCAAGGTCACCGAGAAGACGCCTGTCTTCGTGAAACCACGACCAATACCTCACGCCATGGTGAACACGATCGAACAGGAAATAGATGACATGCTGAAACTCGGCGTGATTGAACCAGCGACATCAGCATACAACGCTCCCATAGTTCTGATCAAAAAGAAAGATGGAAAGTACAGATTTTGGTGCGACCTGAGAGCGCTGAATGACGTCACCGCATTCGACGCCGAACCTATCACCGATGTGGAACATCTCTTCCAAAGTCTCGATAAAGCCAAATACTTTTCGAAACTTGATCTGACCAAAGGGTACTGGGCCATACCTCTTAAAACTGAAGACAGAGACAAAACAGCTTTCACCACGTCTAGAGGACAATTTCGCTGGGTGAATATGCCGTTTGGTTTGAAGACAGCCACCGGAGTGTTCAACCAAATGATGAGGAAATTGTTGGGTCCATTGAAATGAAAAGACGTACATTACCCGCTATTACGAGTTAGTCGTGTGACAAAGAGTTTTCTTGCACACGAGACAGCAGGGTCCGAATACATGAACTGGAAGTCAGAAACACTGGAAGTAGAGGCCTCTTTTGAAAGTGGGAACTCCCGAAGTTAACTTTCTAACTGTTCCCTATGCATGAACGCCGTAGTGCTGACTTCGAGAGTATTCGGTCAAGGTCGCGAAAATTGGCGGAATCTCAACTATACTAGCGGAAAAAAGTTAGGGACGGGCCACTGATTTCCCCGCTGACTTTCATTTGTTTAAAACACCCTGTTCTTTCGTCAGCAAAATCAAATGGCTGTCGCATGCTACACACCAATGGGTAGGTTATGCTGTGTTAGCAGGAAAACTACACGGGACTCCCGGGCGCAGAGCTGCAGCACGTGACTAAA
>NC_090251.1:20093747-20106247 GCF_037325665.1 Littorina saxatilis | reverse complement strand
CATCATGATTCGAAATTTTACAGAAAAAAGGGGGCGAAATGTCACCAGTATGGGTTTAGTGGGGCGAAAATGTGGCGAAGTGTCCATGGTGCGATATTGCTTGAGGCAAAAGGGAAATGAGGCGAAAGGGAAATGAGGCAAAATGGGTGGCTACCGGCAAAACACGTTGTCGGCTATCACTCGGAGCAAGCGATCTGCAATTGCCACAACAAATCGAAAACTCCAATATGTATATTTGTGACAGAAATTGGGTCATATCGAGTGGACACTGCATAACGTACATATCGGAGTCATTTACGCTTGAAAATCCTGACAGAGTTATTTCTGTAAAACGCCTATTGTGGCAGAACAGGTTGCGGCCGACTAAGGACACGGAAGACGAGGAATAGAACAGGATGGGTGATGCTCCACTCGTGTGAATTGACAGAAAACTTAGTCGTTTTTCAGCAGGGTCGTGAACAATGCTGTTTCAACACCGGTGCCTATGACGATACCTGCAAGAAGACAATCATCAAATTGTTTAATTTTGTAATGTCCTTTCGTATCTGCAGATCCATCAAACAATGTGGATACACACATTTGATGACGTTGCATCAGACTTCTAAAAAAGTCACAGTGGAGCTGTGGCGACCACATTTTTCACTTAAATTCAGTAAAATAATATCGAGGTTGCGGGAAAGACGGAAACGACACCCAGCACGGAACCCACAGAGGTTGTGTTGTCGTTCTGCGTCATTTCACTAACTCACACTACTAGCGTTTGCAGGGGGAACGAACGAAGAAACACTTGTACAGCCAAACTAATCTATAGCGATCATCCGACAAATTGACAAAAGTGGTCATTTTTGGGTATTCCCGAGCCTCTTGGCCTCAGAGATGACATTTGATGGCATGTACTGTCCCAGAAAAATGTCTTTAAAGCAGTGTTTGCATTAACGGAACGTAAAATGATGACCCAGTTTACTGACCTAGTGTGATGTACATGGCGGTAATGTTGATGCAGAGCTCGCGGTCACGCGCGGGGTAGCGATCATCATGGAGCAGCATGTAAAAAATGTTGACGTAGCTTGCTCCACCCAGCAACCCAACGCATACCATCAACGCAGGCAGCAGGTACACTGGGATGACTTTAAACTGACACAACACACAATCACTAGGTCAAATACATTTTGCCATAAAAATGACCTTTTAACATAATCAAAAACTTTTTCATAATGAACAAATACGCAGTATAATCGTTTTTTCTTGGGCAAAAAATAATCAATAATACTATGCATATATAATAATATATGTTTAGTGGTTAAAACAAAATCCAGCTTGATTGAAAATTGATCAAAATATGCAGTCAGTCTGTTCTTCAAAACACTCGTAAAGAGTTTCCCAAAACAACTCAGCAAAGTAATCCATCTATAATTAGAAGGGTTATCGCTAGTTCCTTTTTGTTGATAAATTGGCATCAATAAACCAATCGAGCATTCGTCAGGCGTCATACCGGAACTCAATATAACATTAAACAACTTTGTAAACAAAGTGATTAATTTTCCTGAGGATGCTTTCCAAAACTCATTGATCACTTGGTCATTACCACAGGACTTATTGTTTTTAAGGCCTCGTATGGGTTTAGTAATTTCATCTTCGGTAAATGGGCGATTCGAAAATGCATTTTCCAAATCACCATGAACATGCTCTGTACTCGAATCGTCAATATCATTTGTATATTTAGTGAACATTTCCTTAAAGTGTTGGAAAAAGGTCCCACAAGGTCTAGCGTTTATAAGGGTGTGGGTTGGTCCAGTTAAGGTGTAGACTGACAGTTGGCTACTGGCAGGTTTCACAATCTTCAATCACAGATTTCCTTTTGGGAAACGAAACATTTTATTTAATATCAAAGTCAGGGACATACCCGACTCTGAAGACTGTGAAACCTGTCTACTTACCTGGACATCGGCCACCCAAAGGATCATGTTGATGAATTGCAGACCTGTCATCACCTCCACACGGCGTATTTTTACCAGCTGCACGGACGATCGGGAAACAAACACGCCTGCCTGAACACAAGGTCGCAGTCTGCAAGTTTAGTCGGCAAAACAGCAAAACAGTTGTACTGTCTGTAGAATATATTTGGTACCTTGGGCCAGTTTCACAAGATAGCAGTGAACCGACTGACAGTCGATCGACTGCCCAGTCGATGGACTGTGGTTGATTCACCGAAAAGCGCGTTTCATGAACGAATCACCGTCACTCGCGGACAACCGCAGTCGACCGACTGTACAGTAATCCGAATGGCCAAGTCGAGGGCTAAGTTTAGCAACATTACCACTTCCGTTTGCTCATTCGCACGTGGAAATGGCCGATTTCGAAGAAAAAACAAGTCTCGATCGGCCCGCTCAAAATAACAATGACCGAGACTTTCAGTAATTCCTTCGCGTGACGTCGAACCCTCTTACGCCATAATGTGACGTCTTCAAGACATAACCCTGACTTGTCTCCTGGATTACTGCGTCACGATAGATACATTTCGAAGAACAATCACAAGGTTTGGCTCACAATCCAAACAAGTGTGAGCATTCTGCCATTGACTGTGCGGATAATTACATTTATTTTCGGTTTACCGCAGTAAGCCGAACACAGTGTTGGGGGGAGAGCATCACCGTGTTTGGCCAACTTCCGGTGAGACGACCCGCAGTCGGCCGACTGAAATTTTGTTCGTGAAACCCGATAACGTCGGATTACTGTGGTTCTCTCGGACAACTGCAGTTGGTCGACTGTGTTTTTGGCTTATGAAACTGGCCCATGTCTCTTTAACAATTAACCCATCCAAGTTATAACATTTAAAACAGCAAATCAACCTTCAGGAGGGTAAAGTAATGCCGCTAATGCCATTCTTACGTTCGAGGATAATATCCAAATTATATGGTTTTACACGACATTTGCAGGGGCTATAATAAGACGTTAGTGAAAATTGCACGTGAGGATCAGAAATATTTGAGCATTTGAGATGTTTGAAGACAATTGATACGTATTACGAAAAAAAAGTCGCGTACAGTGATTACTACAAAACATTTCGTTGATCTGTCGGCCTAAACATCAACCTACTGAACTAAAAAGTCTTGACCTAGACTAAGTCCTGACTGACAAAAACCCGTCGACTGAGATGACGATGTCTCGATATTGTGTGCATCCCTATGACCAAATTTGCATAAAACGGATTTATTTTTTATTTTTTTAGCTTAATATCAATTCAAACATAGCAAACCTTTATATTTTTGGATTCAATAAAAGAAAGATTAGAAAGGAACCACTTTTGTGTGTGTTTTTGCAATTTCTACTTTAAGCAATAATATATTTATTAACTTATTAATTAAACTTGTTGTTAAAATGTAAAGCTAAAATGCAATTCCATTGTCCGGACCGTATCAAAATATGTTTAACTAGAATTTAAACCAATTTGAATGAAAAATACTGTCGCCAAAGTGCCACCTCACCTTTTTAAGCCGCATAGGATGCCATCAAAGACTTTTATCAAAAAATACAAGAAAAATGTTCGGGAAAACACACACACACACACACACACACACACACATACACACACCCACACACACTCACACACACACGCATGCACGCACGCAAGCACGCACGCACGCGAACGCACGCACACACACACACACACACACACACACCCACACACACACCATCACCATCGTCTCCATTCCCAAGTCAACCGAAATACACTTAGTCAAAAATAGACGAAATGTATAAAAACAAGTCTAGCAAAGCAGTTAAACGCAGCACCTGATATTTAGTGAATTAGACGAACTCATGTCAACATGAGAGGATGCTCTAGCTAGTGAAATAAAATGTGGCGGACTTTCAACAGGAAGGAGTGTGGGTAGCAATTGAACCTTTTGAGACAAACATTCAATGTACGTATGCTCCGAAAGGTGAAGCATGGTACATTATTTCTTTTGTTTTAATCATTATTTGCAGAAATTCTGCTTTAATTGCCGACTGTATTTTTAGAGGAGCAGGATTCAAACGTAAACGGATACCACTGCGCGAACGTGCATAAGTACATTAAGCAACTGCCTCTCTATATGCTTGTGATGTGTGTGTGTGTGCGCGCGCGCACGTTGTTTTGCATTGTGTGTGTGTGCGCGTGTCCAGACTTTGTGGCAGACTCGTGTGTGTGTGTGTGTGTGTGTAAGCTTGAGCTTTCCAAAGCGAAGACGACTTTATCATCATCCCCATCATAATTATCGCCATCCCGTGACGGTCATGAGGTCGAAGACCAACCTGATAGCAGAGCTGAATGGCGGCGTACAGTTCCGGACATCCCACGTGATACTCCGACGCTGGCCGGACCTTTGCAGCACAACCCCGAGCCACGTACTCAAACACGTACACTGCACACAGCTAGTAGCAATCGCCTTGACATGTTTAGCATCACGCACATAGACGGTATTGATTTTTGTGAAGGATAAACACTGTGTTGTTTCACCGTCATTACTATCTGTACATTATAGTTGAAGATAGGAGACAACCCATTGTAAAAGTGACAAGGATTTTGTTCTCAAAGTTCAAGGAGTGATAAGGCCACAAATGAGAAGAGAAAAAGGGCATAACATGCTGATTTCTGAAAAACGACTGAAACTTGGTCATGGGGTATCAAACTTTTTCCACAGAATCACAATTGAAAAAAATGACTGACAATATACTGTGGATCAGTAAACAAATGTATGTTGATTAAAAGGATGGCCCACACAAGAAGGAAAGTACCTAAATACAGTGACAATTAATGAGAGAATGGGCTGGTACCTACATTAGAAGCCAGATATACAGTGAGACGGAGGCAGCGTTTGATTCTCAGCCAGGTAGATTCCTTTCCAGAAATGACAGACCCCTCAGGCGACCCTGCGCGATGGTCATTGGCGGTAAGGTCAAAAAGAACAATTCAATGTTTACCGTACCGTAGCCTAATGCACTCTCTGTCTTTGTCAGTCTTCTTGTCCAATTGTCTGGCTGACTGGCCAACCTGTTTTTTTTCTCGCCCCCCACCGACACACACACACCGAGACACACACACACATACATATATTTATACCTTCTTTGAGCCATGTGACGTCAGAGGCCTACAAAACTTCATATTTTGGCTTTTCAGGTTGACCGAAACTTCAAAGGAACTATATACAAAACACACGTCATGTGTTTGATTGCATGTGTGTGTGCTGTTCAATGTCAAAACAACAAAGTCAGTACATGACGTGTGTTTTGTAGTTCCTTTGAAGTTTCGGTCAACCTGAAACGCCCAAATATGAAGCTTATGTGTTTGAATGCATGTGTGTGTGTGCTCGTTCAATCGTCAAAACAACAACAAAGTCATAGTACCTGAAAGGAATTTGATCGATACATAAATGTTATTTGCTTGTTTGACCAAAATATGACATTTTACACAGATCTCGACAGTCATTGTTCACCTCGACCGATTAGTCCTTGAGAATTTTTATGTTATGCCTGTAAGACATGAAGATTTCTTTCGGTTCAGTACATAGAGCAGGGGCAATCAACATAGAGCCGGGGCAACGTTAGAGCAGAAGGAACATAGAGTCGGGGCAACGCTAGAGCAGAAGGAACACAGAGCCGTGGCAACGTTACAGCAGAAGGAACATAGAGCCGAGGCAACGTTAGAGCAGAAGTAACACAGAGCCGTGGCAACGTTACAGCAGAAGGAACATAGAGCCGTGGCAACGTTAGAGCAGAAGGAACATAGAGCCAAGGCAACGTTAGAGCAGAAGGAACACAGAGCTGGGACAACCTTAGAGCAGAAGGGACACAGAGCCGGGGCAACGTTAGAGCAGAAAGAACACAGAGCCAAGGCAACGTTAGAGCAGAAAGAACACAGAGCCAAGGCAACATTAGAGCAGAAGGAACATAGAGCCGGGGCAACGTTACAGCAGAAGGAACACAGAGCCGAGGCAATGTTAGAGCAGAAGGAACACAGAGCCGGGGCAACGTTAGAGCAGAAGGAACACAGAGGCGTGGCAACGTTACAGCAGAAGGAACATAGATCCAAGGCAACGTTAGAGCAGAAGGAACATAGAGTCGGGGCAACGTTACAGCAGAAGGAACATAGATCCAAGGCAACGTTAGAGCAGAAGGAAACATAGAGTCGGGGCAACGTTAGAGCAGAAGGAACATAGAGTCGGGGCAACGTTACAGCAGAAGGAACATAGAGTCGGGGCAACGTTAGAGCAGAAGGAACATAGAGTCGGGGCAACGCTACAGCAGAAGGAACATAGAGTCGGGGCAACGTTACAGCAGAAGGAACATAGAGTCGGGGCAACGTTAGAGCAGAAGGAACATAGAGTCGGGGCAACGTTAGAGCAGAAGGATAACAGAGCCTGGGCAGGGTTTGAGCCGGGACAATATAGAGGAGGAGCTACACCTGGTCTCTGTCAGCTGAGGAGGTGATTATTCTACGTATAACATGGTTATTTTCATGATAATCGGGACACTACTTTCGCTGTTAAATAATCTCGGACGCATAGAAATATAAATTCCTCTCTAAACACGATTTGTCGCCTTTCTAAAACGTACTGATTAGAAACACCTTTATCATTTTTCAAATATAAATGACGAAATGCCATTTAAACAATAAATGTCCACTTGCTCAACTAAATTAGGACAACAATGTCACATTATATTTTACCAAATATCAAAATAATTAAACTCAAAAAAGGAATATTTTTGAGCAAAATGGAAAGGAAAAAGGGGGGGGGGGGGAGAAATACGCTTGTCGAAGGGGCTTGGTAATACCTGAAAATCAACCGTAGGGAAAATATGCACAATATTCAGAACTCGGAGTGGGTAACCTATATATAGCCGGAGCAACGTAGGTTGAGCCGAAACCCGGGCACAATCGGGCTGACCCCGTGACCTCCTTCATGTTGACTGGTTGCGTAAAAACGTTACACCATGCGTGACAAAGGTAGAGTCGAAGTGGCATTTATAATTTAAAAAAAAAAAAATGCGTTCCATTTCATTGGGCAAGTCTTTGGACGTGTCTCACCATCAGGGAGAGTGTCTTGTAGTAAGGGCGCCGTGTCGTCATTGACAGAGCTAGATGGGTGCTTGTGGTCGTCCTGCACATCTACCGCGGGCTCTTCGCGAGGTAGTCGCAACACCACAAAGAAGGCCAACCAGTAGATCAGCACCACTGAGGTCGTCATTAGGAACGCGTATCTACACGTTAGTATGACGGAAAAAAGAGCATCAAGTGCAGTCCACGTCTCGGCCTGAACACGTCGCAGATATAGGGTTGACCCCCCAAAAAACGCCACCCATTAAAATGTGACCCACTCCAACAAAGTCGCTGTGGCCGAACAGAGATAACATTAATAAACCTGAGCCATGGCCAACATTTTGGATTTTGAGATTTTTGCATTCCTGCACTCTACCAAATGTGTTATATCTATTCTGTAAAGATCAATTTTAGATTCGCTTTGCAAATATAATAAAAATGAGGTTTTATTGCACTGCAGACGCAAAATAAGCACCCTTTTAACCCCCCAAAAATTGTTTCTTTCTTCACTTTTTTTTTTTACTTAAAACAAATTTCATTTTCACTTCTTGTGATGCATATTGAAGAAAAATTTACATGTAATCATGAACAGTCACTTTAAGCTTTAGAAGTTAAACTAAAACCTGTTGCTAGGGATTTTTTTTAAAAATTTACTCCTGTGACCTTCACACCTGCTTTTCTCAAAATGGCCGCTTGAGTTTAAGCAACCTTTAAATCGCTATATCTCTTAATATCGTATAAAAAAATCATGTCCCAATATAGGTCCCTAGTTACCTGGGAGGACGTTAAGCCCCATACTCTCTCTCTCTCGCTATATCTCATCAATGCTAAATATACTGTTCAAAAAAAGAAACGCATAGCTTGTAATATTTGGATAATTTAGTTATATGGCTACAAGGATATCCACCAAACTGCAGAAAATGTTTATCTGGTCGTCGACCTTTCGTCCATTGCCACAAGTGAGCTCTGCACGTGACGCATGCGTTATCAGTGGCTACAATGTCAAAATTGCTCATTTGGCATGACCACTCGTCATGCTTCAGTGTAATCTCGTGAAACTCGGGGAATATTGAGCTCTCACCATGTCTTCCAAAACCCATAAAAGCGGATTGTTCGCCACAAAGAAATCAGACGACAATTCAGCGACGAAAGATGGCCCGATTGAGCAGAGAAGACCGCCAAATTGCATTGGGTCGTTTACAAGCAGGCCAAAGTCAAAGTGCAATCGCCAGGCACTTCCACGTGTCCCAGAGCACCATCAGTAGACTGTGGGTCAGGTTTCAAGCCACTGGCTCCGTTGCTGACTTGCCACGAGCGGGAAGACCAAGGGCGACAACTGCTGCTCACGACCGCTTCATACGGCTCCGCCACCTCTGGAATCGTTTCCTGTCGGCCTCATCTTCTGTCCAGGCTCTCCCCGGGCCACACCGATTATCGGACCAGACCGTGCGGAACCGCCTGCATGAAGCTGGTTTGAGAGCTCGCAGACCTCACAGAGGAGCTGTCCTCACCCGCCGCCATCGCCAGAACCGAGTGCAGTGGGGCAACCAGCACCTTCGCTGGACCGTCCGGAATCACTGGAGACACGTGTGGTTCAGCGACGAGTCCTACTTCCTGCTCCAGCGACATGATGGTCGGAGGAGGGTCTACCGGAGAGTAAACGAACGTTACGCGCCCAACTGTGTGGATGAGGCGTCATGGTGTGGGGGGCGATCAATACCGCTGGAAGGAGCACCCTGGTGCACGTCCAAGGGCGCATAACTGCCCAGCGATACGTGGAGGAAATTCTGCGCCCACACGCCCTTCCTCTTCTGGCTGACCAGGATGCCATATTCCAGCAGGACAACGCTCGCCCGCACACAGCACGACTCACCACCCAGTTCCTCACCGACCACCATGTCCAGGTGCTTCCCTGGCCATCCATGTCGCCAGACATGAACCCGATAGAACACCTCTGGGATGAATTGGACAGACGTGTGCGCAGGCGAGAAGAAGCGCCGGCAAATCACCGCGATCTATTGCAGGCACTTCAGGAGGAGTGGGACACCATCCCACAGCAAGATATCCGGCATCTGATCCAGTCCATGCCCAGAAGGTGCCGGGCAGTTGTTGCTGCTCAAGGCAGTCACACCCCCTACTGACTTGACAGCCTCGGCACCCAATCGTATTGATTGACTGATTGATTTGAAGATGCAAATGAACTGTGTGTGCATTCAACTGTGTCCATACCAAATTTCAAACAAATAATCTAAATATTGGATTTTCTGTTAATTTTTTCGAAAAATAAAACAAATTTGGCAAGTAGCAACTATGCGTTTCTTTTTTTGAACAGTATAATAGACACTTGTAGTAAAGACCATCTGAAAGTTGGTTATCTTCACTTTCAAGGGATACCAAAAAGTCGAAATGTCAAAAATGATACTTTGTGGGAGTGGGTCACAAATGCTAAGTCCTAAACTACTAAAGCAATTTACTTCATATTGTGAGCACATTGGCTTGAGATATGGGATGATAAGTTCATAAACTTTCAAAAGTGTGTATGTTAAATGTTCTGACTTGTTCTTTCGGGGGGAAAAATCAAACGTTGGGGGCTGACGCAAAAATATTTGATCTGGCCCTGAGTTACCACGACACTACCACGATTTTAGCTCTCCAGATTTTCCTATTTTATTCTTTTCTGAATGATCATCACAAAAATAAAACGATCGACAGTTCGTTATTTGCACTATATATGTGTATGTCCATGTGCAAATGTATCTCTCTATGTGAACATGTGTGTAGGATAAAACGAAATAACAGAAGAAGAAAACAAGTCGCCGAAAGCGATATATCAAATGGATTTGCTTTGAAACTTTCAGGATCTCAAGTCTTTATACGAGAATTTCCTTTGGTAAATTTTCGCACCGTTGCAGTTATTTTTTGAGACGATATGCAATCTCCCGGAAAATGTTTTAAAACGTGTCATAGGTTTGAAGGCTTACATCAACAAAATTCATGACTTTGCATGTATACCGACAAATGATTGTTACAACAAATGATTGTTACAAATATTGCTAATGTTTAATTTAAGTACCAGTTTACGTTTGCTAATCCTGTAAACACGATCGAACTTTTTGGAGGATTGCAGTGTGACAACGATGTTCAGTCATCCGTGACAGCAGCCGATAACCGCTGTCATTTTTTCTCATGTGCTTACATGGCCAGCAAATCTTACTCTAATGAAACTTCGGCAGTTTTTGTCTGTATGCATTGCAAAGTCATGAATTTTTGGGATGTAAATTCACAAATCAGGACAGGTTTAAAAACATTCTCCGGAAGAGTGCATAACATCTGAGTACAAACCTGCAGTGATCCAAAATTACCAAAGGTAAGTCTGCTTTGTAGACTTCAGATCCTGAAAGTGTCGAAGCAATCAATTCAGTCATTGCTGAATTACAGAGCTTTTTGTCATGGTAGCCCTAAAAATTAACGCAAAAACCTCTCGTTTTCTACTGCTAATGCGCTCCATATCTGCATCAGTAGAAATAACACAAAAGTTACGCAAGATAGCAAAACAAAACAACTTGTTCGGGGTAGATAACTAAATTTGCTTTCTTCTCGTATGTAAATGTTGCCAAGTTGCTTCTATGCTAAAGTTTTGTCGATTTTTCTCATTGGTACCTGACGTTTTTTGTAAGTTACCCTGACATCGGCGGCGGTCACGTGATACCTATAAACAGAAATATCTTATCCGAAAAGTGTACCAGATAGCTGAATGGAGGGCCTTTAATGGCATATCAAGTTTGAATGAAATGACACGGGAATGAATATTTTAGTTTGGGGACGAAAAAGAGTGCACTAATGTTTTTGCTCAGTTTAGTATGGCTGACTTGTCAACAGATGCGAGAATGCGTACATTTTTCTGCATTTCGTGTCCATGGGTAACGTACGTCACACCGCATTTTGTCCGTTCAAAAGCAGCACTGGTGGGCAAAAAGTGCAAGGACAGAACGTTAGAAAATACACACATCTCTAACCAACCCACACCTTTTACCAAGCTAACATTTCACCCGGCCTAGTATCGTGCACTTCCACAAAAACAAGTTGCGCAATTTCAAACAATTTAGTCCATCTGTTGATCTAAACATACTGGATACTATATGACCGAGACTATAGTCAGTACCGTAAACTACTAACTATATG
This sequence comes from Littorina saxatilis, assembly GCF_037325665.1. NCBI lineage: Eukaryota > Metazoa > Mollusca > Gastropoda > Littorinimorpha > Littorinidae > Littorina > Littorina saxatilis. The sequence goes on along the minus strand of NC_090251.1, from coordinate 20,094,987 downwards.
CACCAATTTTGCCCAAAAGTTGGGAGTGGGCGTTTGCTAGGTACTATACCCTCTGCAGGAGCGGTTCCTTCGCCAAAATAACGATATTTTGGTCATTTGGCATAGAAGTGTTCAAAGGATGCGTTATTGCACACAACTTTCTTCTCTCTCATTCTCTCTCTCTCTCATACACACTGGCACACACGCACACGCACACACACACACACACACACACACACACACACACACACACACACACACACACACACACACACACACACACAGGGAATTCTGCAATCAAACCATGAAGATAATCTTGTTGCTTCAGTGTCTGTTATAACTTCAAAAGATCTTTGTTCCTGACGTCACGGCCGTTCTTGGTCAAGAAATCAAAGAACTCGTGAATCAACCTCTTCAGACATCACTACCCGCCCAAGATGAAGCTTTTAGTTCTTCTTTTTCCTCCCAGTCAAAAATGTATTGCAATTCTCTGGCCACTCTCGAATCCTTTTTCTGTCCACTAAACATTTCCAAGGAAGGGAAACAATTGATAAACAACAATAACAGCAGACTGAATAATCTTTTTTTTAAATTTTCCTTGTCTTCTCCACTGGTCGAAACTGGCGGGTGGGCGTTTACTAGGTACTGTACCCTGTGCGCAAAATGTGACCAACAAGGTAGTTTACGGTACTGACCTGCCCCGAACCCCTTCAGTCGAGACAGCGTTGACTCCGTGATCTTGGCTTCGCGCTTTGTTCAATAATTCATTTTTTTGATTAGGCCAAACAAAAATATATGTTGTAACGTGACCAAAAAAGATAGGGTCGGTAGGTCGGCTTTTTATTTTAGTTTGTTTTTGTAGTTTTTTAAATTTAGTCGATTTTAAAGGCACAGTAAGCCTCCCGTAAACCATAACAGATACTATCAGTACAAACAACCTTCAATTTTGAACGCTCACCGAACATCCTGGCTGCTTTCCGTCAAGAGTGAGACATTTAAAAAAAAAAAAATTTGTGGGCCGTCTGTTAGGCGCCTCATTTTGGTGCTAGAACTAAAATTTAAAATCTAAATAATAAACTGACACAAACATTCTTAAATCATAAAAGATTAATTTTTTCATCAAGACCAGATCAGTACAATTCGAAGCTTTGAAAGTTTTAAAAAAGATAGCAGGGTCACGCAAGGTCGTGTCTGAAAGCACACGATTTTTGTGAATAGCGTTCGCTTTCTTTGAAGCCAGCCGCCGCTGCTAAGTTCTTGT
>NC_090251.1:19918747-20088747 GCF_037325665.1 Littorina saxatilis | reverse complement strand
GCAGTTGGCAGGCCGAAACGACTCAAAATCCGCGACCGACAACTCTGTCAGCACAAGAAAGACGCCGCAGCGTTAGCCTTGCTGTGACGTCACTCGAGGAAGCCGATAAGGCCGCTGTGAAGTTTACAGTACAATGTAGACTACAGCTGGACATCTGTAATGCTGTACGCGTGATTGATTCTTGCACAAAGTAAAGTATTAGGATGGTGGATTGGTGGTATCTTCTCAAGACCCACGTTCCCATTTTCTCTTCTTTGGTCTGACCGACTGCAACCTTTACAAGTCATTTCTAAAGTGGTTCACATGCTGTTGCTACTCCTCCAGTCCACCCGGTTAAACCATAAAGTTGCTCAACCACAGACCCTCGTGTGTCAGCAGACACTGTACACTTATGAAGAAGGTCCGCTTGAGGTGTCACACCAATTACCGTGTACGTGTGAGGTACTGAATTCAAGACAAAAGCCAACTCTGTCGGTGGGAAAATCTAGGAAAGAGATGATGATAATACATCTTCAGTTACTCACTCAAGTAGATAAAAGAGATAAAGGGAAGAGAGACGGAGACAAAGATGAAACAGTGGATCTAGTGTGGAAAATGGGGGAGGGGGGTTCGGCCGCAAAAGATCAAAGATGAATTTGTCAAACTGTGTTTGTGATAGTTATCGTGTGTGTGTGTGTGTGTGGGTGTGTGTGTGTGTGTGTGTGTGTGTGTGTGTGTTAGTCCAAGCATATTAGAGAACAACGTTGAAGTGACAATACGGAGATTTAATAAACGAAACGTCGGGACGTTTCGTTTTGAAGTCGTGGTAAACGTCATCATTTCGGGAGTCTCTCGCTGGAAAGGTGAAGGTCAACTGAAACGGAACGTGGAACGTCAAAACGCAGTCACGTTTTCCACCCCCAAAAAACGAACAATATTTCGTCAACTTTTGTGAGTATTTTTGCACACTAACAGTTTTATTTGTTGGCCATTTTATGCATTGCTAGATTCATCAACCCTTTCACAGTCTTTCAGCGCTGAGAATGTGTTCATTGGAGGTAGACAACTGTTGTGAACTGAAATATTTTGAAGGGTGCTGATCCTGGTACATTTATCCAACTTCATGGTGAAGAAAGCAAATGGCGAAGCAGAAGTAGGTCATCGCATCGAATTTTTATTCTGGCTTCGTATGTGATTTTGTATAAACAAAGTCTGTGTGATTTATTTGGACTGAAAATAATCAAAGTATGCCCGATTCTGGACCACCTCCTAGGTTTTTTTTTCCCCATTCTGATCGAGGACAGACGTGATAATTTCACTTGAAGATTTATCGCCCTTCCTTCATTCCGAAACGAAACGTGAATACATCTAAATCTTGTCTGTGGCCTATGCCGTCTCGTTTCACGTTCCGTTTCGCGGGGTGACTCATTCACCAAACGAAACGAGCTGCAAAACGAAACGTGCTGTCTCTTGAATCTCCCTAGTGACTAGGTTTAAAATGTCCCTTATCAGAAAGTTCAACCTCAGTCCTTAACCCCTGAATGTATGAACAGCAGAAAAGGCTGTCTTTGACGTCACTGTATAATAAGAAGCACAAAAGGGATTTTTTGGAACTTTCTCTTGGTTGGAGACAAACATGTCCGCAATGCATTCGTGCATCAAGCTATCCATGCAGTCGTTTATTGTTGATTCTTTAGCTCCTCTATGGCAGGGGGATTTTCACTTTGTTTTCCTTCAATTTCACTATGGGAGTTGTTCTTAACATACGTTTGTTAAGAAAATTTTGGCTGATTGTAAAACAGCTGTAATATACGGCAGTCCAGGTTGTCCTTCAACTGTAAAAATGAAATAATGCTCTTTAAAGTATCATTTACAACAGTGGTGGCTGTTTTCACAAGTATGCTACAAAAAACACGACAATACATAATACATAAGGAAAAGCCCTATGTTTGGTCAGTTGGTGAGATAGGTAAATGTTATTTTTGTGTGACAGTTCTGATGGTTTTCAAAGGGCTAATTCTTTGCTTTTCGACATATGCCCAACTGAAAACGCTTTAGCAACTCATGTGCACATGACAACCATCTAAATAGACTACATGTTCGCAGAAAACACAATACTGATTATAGAGGGAAAAATAACGGCTCTTTTTAAAAGCACGTTTAGTAGTGAAGTACTTTTAGGATTGTTTGGAATTTTTTACCAGCAGACACCCTTTCACTGCTGAGTGTCTTAGTATTGTAAGATGTGTGATTTGAATTTTGGTTTAAAGGTGCCTTTGGTTTGAACACCCCTACCCCTACGAGGCAGAAATACAAAGAAATAGAAGGAAATTGAGCCTATTTGGAACCAGACTTTAGTATGTTCCCATGGGGGGATTCACGGTGCGAATGACACTGCGTCAGCTTGTTCATTTATCTTTAGTATTTTCTTCAACTTTAACTTTTAGGACCATGTATGAGGTTGTGGCAAGCTAAATACACAACAGGACGACGTCTCGGAAAAATAGTAAGGATTATATAGGGAAAAACAACAGTGTCAGTTAATGTCCGTTTTGAAGGTGTTAGTGGTTGGGGATTTTGAAAAGCATCAGACATCAGGCAGATACAATCCTTTCTGCGTGTTCTGGTGCAGAAAGAGTTTTCAGTTTATACATTGGGGTGACCAGTAGATACCGTTTTACAACCATAGCCCCAAACGACATTTACAGAGCCCAAAGAAGGATTAGGGTCAATTTCAAAGCCACTTTTCCATATGAAGCGCCAACTTTATATGAAAATGTGTTTAATAAACATCAAAGGACTGAGGTTGAACTTTCTGATAAGGGACATTTTAAACCTAGTCATTGTCACTTCAACGTTCCCTTCACTAAAGTGGCTAAGATGCCTGGACTATGTGTGTTACACGACACTTGAGATTGCCACAAGTTCTCAAACGTCGTATAGTTGTGTTCTTTTATTCTACGTCGCCCGTCTTCGCAGCAACAGGAAACAACTCGTCAAATTGAGTTCGAGAATTTATTCAGCATTCCATACATACAACTGCACAACGTAGCAGAACTCAAATATATTGTTCAAAAAAAGAAACGCATAGTTGCTACTTGCCAAATTTGTTTTATTTTTCGAAAAAATTAACAGAAAATCCAATATTTAGATTATTTGTTTGAAATTTGGTATGGACACAGTTGAATGCACACACAGTTCATTTGCATCTTCAAATCAATCAGTCAATCAATACGATTGGGTGCCGAGGCTGTCAAGTCAGTAGGGGGTGTGACTGCCTTGAGCAGCAACAACTGCCCGGCACCTTCTGGGCATGGACTGGATCAGATGCCGGATATCTTGCTGTGGGATGGTGTCCCACTCCTCCTGAAGTGCCTGCAATAGATCGCGGTGATTTGCCGGCGCTTCTTCTCGCCTGCGCACACGTCTGTCCAATTCATCCCAGAGGTGTTCTATCGGGTTCATGTCTGGCGACATGGATGGCCAGGGAAGCACCTGGACATGGTGGTCGGTGAGGAACTGGGTGGTGAGTCGTGCTGTGTGCGGGCGAGCGTTGTCCTGCTGGAATATGGCATCCTGGTCAGCCAGAAGAGGAAGGGCGTGTGGGCGCAGAATTTCCTCCACGTATCGCTGGGCAGTTATGCGCCCTTGGACGTGCACCAGGGTGCTCCTTCCAGCGGTATTGATCGCCCCCCACACCATGACGCCTCCACCACCATGAACGGGTGCCTCATCCACACAGTTGGGCGCGTAACGTTCGTTTACTCTCCGGTAGACCCTCCTCCGACCATCATGTCGCTGGAGCAGGAAGTAGGACTCGTCGCTGAACCACACGTGTCTCCAGTGATTCCGGACGGTCCAGCGAAGGTGCTGGTTGCCCCACTGCACTCGGTTCTGGCGATGGCGGCGGGTGAGGACAGCTCCTCTGTGAGGTCTGCGAGCTCTCAAACCAGCTTCATGCAGGCGGTTCCGCACGGTCTGGTCCGATAATCGGTGTGGCCCGGGGAGAGCCTGGACAGAAGATGAGGCCGACAGGAAACGATTCCGGAGGTGGCGGAGCCGTATGAAGCGGTCGTGAGCAGCAGTTGTCGCCCTTGGTCTTCCCGCTCGTGGCAAGTCAGCAACGGAGCCAGTGGCTTGAAACCTGACCCACAGTCTACTGATGGTGCTCTGGGACACGTGGAAGTGCCTGGCGATTGCACTTTGACTTTGGCCTGCTTGTAAACGACCCAATGCAATTTAGCGGTCTTCTCTGCTCAATCGGGCCATCTTTCGTCGCTGAATTGTCGTCTGATTTCTTTGTGGCGAACAATCCGCTTTTATGGGTTTTGGAAGACATGGTGAGAGCTCAATATTCCCCGAGTTTCACGAGATTACACTGAAGCATGACGAGTGGTCATGCCAAATGAGCAATTTTGACATTGTAGCCACTGATAACGCATGCGTCACGTGCAGAGCTCACTTGTGGCAATGGACGAAAGGTCGACGACCAGATAAACATTTTCTGCAGTTTGGTGGATATCCTTGTAGCCATATAACTAAATTAACCAAATATTACAAGCTATGCGTTTCTTTTTTTGAACAGTATAGAAGCTTTTTTTTACATACAAATCGCGCTGGCATATATAGTAAATACTCAATCTCGAGAATATTCCAGACCGATCATGATACAACTACATTATACGAGCCGTGCATGGACTAAACTAGCGACATTCTCTATGACGTACATCAAAAGCGCCGACGCACTTAATCCGAACGAACGCCACGAACTCACGACTAAAACAGCATGGTAAACAACTTGTTTTGACAGGACTAGAAAGTTCACCTGCATTCTCGTCCAAGCATAAATATTGTGTTTACAAAATATAATATCGGTACTTTCCCACAAAGTACAAATAAGTCAACTACATACAACACACAAAACTGAACCAAAGCTCAGCAACGGAAGCGTTTCCTAACATTACCCCCAACACCAGAAGAAATTTACCTAATTTCTTTCAATCATTGAAACGCTACTTGTATACATATTATGTATACATAACAGATTGAAATCCAGGTATGTACATTAGTCTGTTGGAGAATGAACACAGTTTTACTCACATACTCGGCTGAGAAAATCTGCTCCAACATTGTCTGAACCTTTGATCGATTCCACTCGCATATCAAAGTTCTGCAAGTACATCACCCACCTCATGATACGATTATTCACAAACTTCGCAGAGTTCAGGTAGGTGAGGGGTTTGTGATCAGTCTGAAGCACGAATTTCACCCCTTGGAGGTAGAGTTCAAATTTCTTGATTCCCCACACGATGGCTAAACACTCTTTCTCCATGGTCGAGTAGTTCCCTCTTCTCGGCTCCTGACAGCTTCTTGCTGGCATAGCTGACCGGAAATGGTTTACCTCCATGCTCTTGCATCAGCATGGCGCCGATCCCTTCGTCCGATGCGTCTGTACGCAAGATGAACTCTTTGGCAGTATCAGGAAGGCGTAGCACCGGGTCTCGTGACATCAGGTCGCGCACGGTCTGGTATGCCTTCTCCTGAGCTGGTCCCCAGAGTATTCGGTTGGGGCATCCTTTTCGGGTCATGTCCGACAAAGGCGCCGTTATGGCGGCGAAGTTTGGAATGAACTCTCTGTAGTACCCAGCCAATCCAAGGAAGGATCGCACCTGCTTCTTGGTTTCAGGACGTGGCGCATTGAGGATCTTGGTGACGTTTTCCAACAAAAGCCCCTTTTGACCTTCCTTCAGTGAATGACCTATGAAGTCAACGTTGTCGGTCCCCAAAATGCACTTGCTGGGTCTCACGGTCAGATTAGCTTTTGTCAAGCGGGAAAACAGTTCCCTCAAAGTCTCCAGATGCTCCGCAAAGGTCTCCGTGTGGACTAGCAGATCATCCCAGTAGTACACAACATTCTTCATTCCTTTGAGCATTTTTCGCATTCCCCTCTTAAGGGTAGCACCACTGTTCACCATGCCAAAAGGCATCCGCAGGCACTCATACGTTCCGTCTGGAGTTGCAAAGGCGGTCTTTGGTATGTCCTCTTCGCGCACAGGAATCTGCCAATATCCCTTGCTGAGATCGATCTTTGAGAAGATCTTACTGCCAGTCAACCGTCGGAACAGATCAGCCGCCGTCGGCATTGGTTCAGGGTCAAACACGGTGATCTTATTCACTTTCCTGAAGTCAATGCATACCCTGTTTGTACCGTCTTTCTTCTTGATAACAACAACGGGAGATGAGTAAGGGGATGATGACTCACGGATGACCCCCATCTTCAACATGTTGTCGATGTCCTTCTTCAAGGATTCCCGAGCCTGAAACGGGATAGGGTATGGTTTTGAGCGAACAGGAACGTCAGATGTGAGGTGGACTTCATGTTCGACCAAGGACGTAGAGCCTGGAACATCAGAGAACCTATGGGTGAAGTCGCCCATAAAATCATGCAGCTCCTTCTGCTGATCTTCTGTCAGGTCAGGTCCTAGCTTGACGTCATCCACTCCCTCTTTCTTGTGGAGGTCTCCCAACTCCAGTAGTTCCTCACCGTCGAACTCGTCTAGTTCGGCTGGTTCTTCCACCATTGCTGCGACCTGTACTGCTTCCGGAGGTCTCTCCACATACAGTTTCAGGAGGTTAGCGTGGTAGATCTTGGACTTCTTGCCGACATTCACCTTGTAGTCGTTGATCCCTACCACGGCCTCAACCTCGTATGGGCCTTTCCACTGCATCAGTAGTTTGTTGTGATCAGTGGGAAGCAGTATCAGCACTTTGTTACCTGGTGTAAACTTCCTGTTTACGGCTTTGCGGTCGTAGTAGTGCTTTCCACTATCCTGAGACTTTCTCAAGTTTTCTCTCGCAATCTCGAGAGTCTCCTCCAGTTTCTCTCGCAACTCGAACACGTACTGGTAACTGTTCTTCACTTCAGGTGTGTCCACATCTTTCGTCCACAATTCCTTTAGTATCTGCATCGGGCCTCTCACGGTCCGCCCGTACATCAGCTCGAACGGGAAGAATCCAGTGGACTCTTGTGGCACCTCCCTGTATGCAAACAGCAAGGCATTGATGTAGCGATGCCACTGCCTTGGCTGCTCACTGCATAGTTTCTTAAGCGTGGACTTCAGCGTCGCATTGAATTTTTCGACCAGCCCATTGCACATCGGGTGATAGGGTGTCGTAGTCAAGTGACGAATGCTCAGCAGCCTGTTGACCTCTTCCATGCATTCAGAGACAAACTGTGTCCCCAGGTCTGTGAGGATCTCTTCAGGAACCCCAATTCTGCTGAAAATGTCCACAAGTGCCTCCGCAACAGTCTCGGTGTCAATTTTCTTCAGAGGCACAGCTTCTGGGTACCTGGTTGCATAGTCTACCAGGGTCAGTACCCAACGATGACCCGCTTCACTTGGCGGTTTGATCTCGCCGATGAGGTCAATGGCCACCCTCTTGAAAGGTCGGTCGATCAAAGGCATCTTCTGCAACGGCACTTTCGGGACCCTTCCTCGAGGTATGGTTTTCTGGCAAATATCGCACGATCGGCAGAATCGAGTCACATCTGCATGCAGTCCTGGCCAGTAAAACGCAGCCTGGATTCTGTCCGATGTCTTCTTGACACCCAGGTGACCTCCCATAATAGAGTCGTGGGCCACCTCCATCACCTGGCGCCTAAGTGGTTGAGGCACCAGAACTTGACGTAATGGCTTCCCACCGTTGACTCTCGCGTGCTGGAACACTCTGTACAGGATCTTGGCCTTCACCTCAAAGTGCACAGTGCCTTCGCCCTTAGTCATCTCCTTGACAGGACGACTCCTGTACTTTGTCAAGGTCAAATCAGCTTCCTGTAGCTGAATCAGCCGATCCCTGTCCACGACAGCAGTTGCAGAACTGTTGGTGACCCTGAGTGGCGTAGTTGTTTTGTCCTTCTTCGCCTGGGCTCTGGTCGTCACAGCGCTTACAACCTGCGGCTGGTCGCGGCGATGCACAGTTGCTCTGTCATGTCGTAACAGTTCGCTGATATCTTCATTCGCGAATGGCAGTGGGTCTTCCTCCTCAACAGCAGGCTGAGCTGCGCCCATTCTCCATTCAACATCAGGGTCATCAGGACGTCTCGCACCCCCAATGTTCCCAATTAATAGATCGTTCTTCAGGCAGACGGCCTCAACTTCACCGGTGAAGTCTGGAGTATCGATCTGGTCCTTCCCGTCACTGAATGCTGGAAGTTTCGATGCCCTGTGTAGCATTTGCTGCTGGTTATCTCTTTGGCGTGGTGCCTCGTGCTGATTTTGAACACACACCATTTCTGTCTGAAGCTCTAAGCGCTTCATCTCCATTTTTATCTGGAGCTCTAAGCGTTTCAGCTCAATTTGCCTTTCTTCACGCTGTGCTTCTCTTTCTCTTTCTTCACGCTGCGTTTGTCTTGTCTTTCTTCACGCTCACGCTGCGCTTGTCTTTCTTCTCGCTTACGCTGCGCTTGTCTTTCTTCACGCTGCGCCAGCAGTCGTGTCTGGGACTCGACGAACTCCGTCAACTGCTTGCCTTTTAGTCCCAGTTCAATTCCTTTTCCCCAGAACTCAGCCATTCTGGTCTTTTCCGGTGCGTTCGTCTGTATTCTTTCACAGCCCCGAACGTAGACGAATGTAGTCTTCTAAAAGAACACAGTCTCTACTGCACCTCCGATGCTTCTCTCGTCGCTGTTCACCTTCGTAGACGCAGGCTGCCACCCTCCTCGTCTAACGTGACGGCGCACTCTGCACCTCAGTCGTATTTCGTAGTATTAATGCACTAGCTCCGCGACGAAGTCTGTCTCGTCCAAACGGCAGCTAACCTCTGTAATCCCGATACACTCCGGCGTCGCTCACCGTACCGAGCTGCGGCGATTACCAAACTTTTCACCAGTCACACCGAATCCACGGTTCCGTAGTCTCAATACTGATCCCTCAGGATACACCCGATTGATGGCTACCTCCTGTGACTGTCTTGACTGTCTTTGTTGCTGGAAAACCCTTGGCGTTAAACGTAGATCCTTGGCTTGGCCCCCAATTGTTACACGACACTTGAGATTGCCACAAGTTCTCAAACGTCGTATAGTTGTGTTCTTTTATTGTACGTCGCCCGTCTTCGCAGCAACAGAAAACAACTCGTCAAATTGAGTTCGAGGATTTATTCAGCATTCCATACATACAACTGCACAACGTAGCAGAACTCAAATAGAAGCTTTTTTTACATACAAATCGCGCTGGCATATATAGTAAATACTCATTCTTGAGAATATTCTAGACCGATCATGATACAACTACATTATACGAGCCGTGCATGGACTAAACTAGCGACATTCTCTATGACGTACATCAAAAGCGCCGACGCACTTAATCCGAACGAACGCCACGAACTCACGACTAAAACAGCATGGTAAACAACTTGTTTTGACAGGACTAGAAAGTTCACCTGCATTCTCGTCCAAGCATAAATATTGTGTTTACAAAATATAATATCGGTACTTTCCCACAAAGTACAAATAAGTCAACTACACTACTCACAAAAAGTTAAGGATCACTATGAGAAAACAGGTGGTCAATAAAATCAGTTCGCTGCTGTTATTTATTTCTCAGTCAAACCAAATTGTTATGAATTCTTGTTCAGCTGTAAGTGGGCGATGTTGTGTTAGTTGGAAAATTGCACGGGATTCTCTACTACTGAGTTTGGTAGCAAAAGAAAAAGCGGAAACTTGCGAACAAGGACCTTGTTTTGGACCGTTCAGCCCGAACACATTGCACAAGCCACATGGAAAAACCATTATGCACGTGCAAGCACTGCTGTTTATGTGTGAGATGCTGTCACTTGCTTGGCTTTTCGAGAAGACATACCCCCAGTATTAGGCATTATCTGACAATGCCTCCCCGACGAAAATTGAACGAGTTTGAGAGGGGACGAGCTGTTGCATGGTTCCAAGATGGTGTCCCCAAGCAAAAAGTGGCCAGGCGACTTCACGTGTCCATCTCGGTCATTGTCAGACTGGTTCAACGATTCCCAGCCACTGGGAGGGTCCAGGAAAGACGCAGACCTGGGCGACCAAAGAAGACCACTCCACGTGAAGATCGTCTCATTGAACGACTAGCCTTGCAAACAAGAACAGCCTCTTCCAGCATTATTCGAAGGCAGCTGAGGGTGGCTACTAACACCAACATCAGCCAGCAGACCATACAGAATCGCCTTCATGGGTTTAACCTCCGTTCTCGTCGCCCAGCTGTACGGCCACGCTTAACTCCAGCCCATAGGGCAGCACGCCGCGCCTTCTGCAGACGCCACGTGAGGTGGACACGTCAGCAATGGTCCCAGGTCCTGTTCAGTGATGAATCACGCTTCACCCTGAACCACAACGACGACCAACTGAGGGTCTGGAGGCGCCAAGGGGAACGTTACATTGACGCCACTGTCCAAGAAAAGGTGGCCTTGGTGGAGGTTCTGTAATGGTCTGGGGGGCCTTCAGCCTTCACCACAGAACACCCTTGTTTCATGTACAGAGTAACCTGACTGGCCTCCGATACCGGGATGAGATCCTTCGACCGCTGGCTGTGCCTACACTGCAGCAGATGGGACCGCAGGCTGTCTACCAGGATGACAACGCTCGCCCCCACAGGGCAAGGGTGGTCAACGACTTCCTGCAGCAGTCTGGAGTCAACAGAATGGAGTGGCCAGCATGCAGTCCCGATGTCAACCCGATTGAGAACCTGTGGGATGAGTTGGATATCAAAGTGAGGAGCAACCACCCCCCTCCCAGGGATGTTCAGCACCTCTACCAGATGCTGCAGGCTGAGTGGCAGGCGCTTCCACAGAGGATCTTCACCACCCTGGTCAACTCTATGAGGACTCGCTGCGTCGAGTGCCAGAACAGCGAGGGTGGTTTCACGCATTACTGAACTTTTGGGAGCATCTGAATGCCATGTCTTGTGATTTTAACGACTTTGTGAAATTAAATTTCGATACGTACACACTTTGATAAAATGTACAGACCAAACGATTGCTCGAAATTGAAGGAAATGTTGTATCGTTATTGCTAAAGCATTGAATTAAACGTTTGCCAAATACCAACGCATTGGCTTTCTTATTTCGAAAGTTATGAATTTGTGTGCAAGTGATCCTTAACTTTTTGTGAGTAGCTTACATACAACACACAAAACTGAACCAAAGCTCAGCAACGGTAGCGTTTCCTAACAGTGTGTGTGTGTGTGATAACACGTATGTGTGTGTGTGTGTCTGTGTATATGTGTGATAACACGTGTGTGTGTGTGTGTGTGTGTGTGTGTGTGTGTGTGTGTGTGTGTGTGTGTGTATCTGTCTGTGTGTGTGTGTGAGTGTGTTTGTGTGTGTGTGTTTGTGTTCCTCGACGCGTGACAATATCTGCCAATAAGTTTAACAAAAACAGGGTTCAAGTGGAACAAAAGCAGGAGGGGGACAACCAAAATTTGAAAATTTTGAAAAAAATATTGTATTTTGAAAAAAATATTGTAAAAAAACTAGTACATGTGGAGACTTACTTTTTGCACACAATTAAAGAAAGATCTTTCATTGTTTCAGAAATGTACTTTGTATTTGTCAAAAGGCTTGTTGTGTTTGTGTGGTATGCTATTGAAAATGTCAACAATTTAAATAAAAAAAAGTCCAGAGGCACCACATAAATACTACAGACATGTTTGAAAATATGCACAAAATGTTGTTAGTGAATACTCAAAAAAGAATTTACTAACCTGAATGATACAATGAGATGACTGGGTGATGACTATGATGAATATATCCATGTAGAAGAAAAGAAACACTTGCTGTCACAGTATTTACAGTGCCACAGAGCACAGCTCAACGCAAAACGCCACACCACATTCCAGGCACCAGAATCGAGTCCCATTGCGTTGGGTTTTATCCATAGAAGAAAAGAAACACTTGCTGTCACAGTATTTACAGTTTTTGTATAAATGACTTGTTTAGAACTCGGTTTATGCACGGAGAACATCCTTCTTTGTGTGCCACACTTCGAAGCACGGATCAACACAAAGCGCCACAGCCATGTGGCCACAGCCGGAACATTCCCGGCACCAGAATCGCGTCCGTCCGCTTGCATTGGGTTTTGGCCAAAGTAGCATTGACACCTCGAGCTCTTGATTTGGCTAACTCATTCACCCTCATCACTCACTTATCCATCTATCACAACACCACTGTTTCATGCACACACAGTCACTACCTTCCTTCTGCACGCCGCTTCGCTTCGCAACAACACTGACAACTCGCGACATTTTGGAATCCTAAATATGAAACCAAGGCATGGGTTGGTCCCGTCAATGACCTGTAGTATCCAAACTAACCAATGAAATCAACTGTTCTGGGAGTTATTTGTCGCGTATGGTAATGCAGCCGACCTCTCAACCTATGACGTGGGTTTTCGTATGGAAAATCCCCAGCGTGGTATTTTCCACTTCCAACGCTACTATTAAGGCGGTGTGAGGCGAAGCGACTCACGCACCTTACGCACGGATTCTGGCGGCGTGCTGACAACGGCATGATCAGTGAACGCTTGTATTCGGGCGGCGCGTCGCGAAAATTGGGCGAATCCCAACTAGTACATGCGTTTGTTAACGGTCAGCTTGGCGACCAGAAGAAACAAGTCTCATCGCCAGTTCAAAAGGGCGAACGTTGAGCGCGCTGTAGTACTAACAGCGTTATTGCTGTTGTTTTTTGAATGGTTAAACAAAAGGGTCGGTTCAAACCTGTGATGATTGTCGAATGACTGCCTAGCTATGACAATGACTTTGTTGACCTGAATGTCAGGGAGAAAAATAGATGATTATGTTGAACTTTTTTTCCTCCTTTTTTTTTATTTTTTTTATCTCAGTTGCATGCAGGCAGCTTCAACCCTTTCTTTTTCGCCTCTTGTTTTTTGTTTTTGTTTTTTTTGTGTATTTTTTTTATCGGGGAGCATCCGTCTTTATTGATATTTTTTCTGTTCTTTTTTCCTGCTTTTTATATTAAAGTCAAGATTGGATTTTTTTTAAAAGCATAGGACAGTTTCTTTACGCAATTAAAAAATAAAAAACACTGAGACAAAACCCGGTTGTTGCAGCGAATCCAGAGCGCCGGATCGAATCGCCGAATCCGTAACCACTGCACCATGCTACTCGTGTGAAAAAAAGCGTGCTGAAAAGATGTAATATGAGATTCAGTCGTGATGGTTTGAAAGCTCGCCACCTTCGCCGAATGACTCGATCACGGTTTTTTCGGTTAGTAACTGATCGAACTGTCGCTTTTGAGCCACTCTGTTTTAAGCATTTCACCTAAATTAAACAAGAATGTCACAGTTTGTGTCTATGGTGCAAGGTAGCCGAGTTACGACATTTCACGTCTTCGATATTCTGTCTGAGCTCATTTTCCAATGAGCTGCCTTAAAAACAGGAATGTCCTGCAATTGTAGAATGCGTTGAAAGTTTGTTTTGGATGGTTAAGGACATTTAAGAAGCAATATCGTCGTATAATGATGGGGCGGGGATATAGCTCAGTTGGTAGCGCGCTGGATTTGTATTTAGTTGGCCGCTGTCAGCGTGAGTTCGATCCCAGGTTCGGCGGAAATTTATTTCACAGAGTCAACTTTGTGTGCAGACTCTCTTCGGTGTCCGAACCTCCCCCCGTGTACACTACATTGGGTGTGCACGTTAAAGATCCCACAATTGACAAAAGGGTCTTTCCTGGCAAAATTGCTTAGGCACAGTTAATAATTGTCTACCTATACCCGTGTGACTTGGAATAATAGGCCGTGAAAGGTAAATATGCGCCGATATGGCTGCAATCTACTGGCCGTATAAAATTTCATCTCACACGGCATCACTGCAGAGCGCCTAGAACTGTACCCACGGAATATGCGCGATATAAGACTCATTGATTGATTGATTGATTGATTGATTGATGATGTCAAGTGAGAGACCCTGCAAATTAACATTGAAAGTGGGAACTTCGGAAGCAAAGTTGCCAGCTACTCGGTATGCAAGAGCTAAATTGAAAGCCGAAGTAGTGGCTTCGAGAGTTCTGAGGTCAAGGTCGAGGAAATTGGGGAAATCCCAATTAGTGAGCATGCGTTTGTAAACAAATCTCATCGCGAGTTCGTAAATGGGCGAACGTTGATCGCGCTGTAGCTTTTACTATAGTTGTTGCTTCTGCCTGGTTGAACGAAAGGGTCGGTTCAAAGCTGTGATGATTGTCTTGAAATTGAATGACTGTCTATAATAATGATTTTGTTGACCAGAATGTTGGGGAGAATAAAACATTTTTTGTTTATGTGGTAGCGAAGTCGGTTATGTTAAACCTCTTTTTACATTTAGTCAAGGGGGGAATCGAGACGAGGGTCGTAGTGTAGCACGGTGTAACACGAAATTTTTACTCCACGAAAAATCTACTCCGGAGTAAATATTTCGTACGAAATTCTTACTCCGAGTACACTTTTAGTACGAGAAAAGAACTCCCCAAGGCACGAAAAAATTACTCCCTCCACAAAATTTTTACTCCCCATTTTTTTTACTTCCAGTAACAATCTTGAACGCAAAAATGGGATGCGGGCGAAGGGATAATGCCAATAAGTGATCTCGCGCACACGAATGTCGCGCTACCCTCCTTCCACCCCTTCCACCACCAAGACTAACAGGAGACAAGGGAGTAAAAATTTCGTACAGTTAAATTGCTCGTGTTGGGGGGAAGTAATTTATTCGTTAATTATTCGTCAGGGGAGTAACATTTTTGTTCGAAATGTTTACTCGGAACTCACCTGTCTTGGGGAGTAATTTTCTCGTGCAATGGGGGAGTGCTTTTTTCGTAAAGGGAGTAACTTTTTCGTACGAAATGTTTACTCCGGAGTAAAAATCTCGTGGGAGTAATTTTCTCGTGTTACTCCGGGGGTAGCCTCCGGTAGCATGTTCTTGTGTTCTTTGTTTGATGACCTCAGATCGAAGCCTCGTTAAGAGGGTGTAAGAATGTCGCTTTTTTCTTTTAGGTTGAGTGTTTTAATTTTCATTAGAATGTTGCGATTTTAAATGACCAAACACATCAATTAATTATTAATCTTCCAAGCTGAAATGCAATCCCTTAGTCCGGGCTTTATCGAAGATAGCCTGACCAAAAGGACAATCAATTTGATCCAAAAATGAGGGTGTGAGAGTGTTGCCTCAACTTTCACTAAAATCCGGATATGACGTTATCAAAAACATGTATTGAAAAAATCCAAAACAGTCTGGGGATACCATTCTCAGAAACTCTCATGTAAAGTTTCATGAAGATCAGTCTAGTAGTTTTCTCGGAATCGCTCTACACACACACACACACACACACACACACACACACACACACACACACACACACACACACCACACCCTCGTATCGATTTCCAGTCAACGTCAAACTTGACTTGTAACAACGACAACAAAAAAGCAAAAAAACCCAACACTTTCACATGAACATCTTGTGAAAAGGGTTAAATGTAGTGTATACCTACCAAAGAGGACGTAAATGCTACCCCCTAGCAGCCCCGCCATGCCCGTACCACTGGACCAGGCGTTGATCATGTGACTGGGAAAGCGCGACAGCATTCCAAGACTGACACTGTCGACAACAACGACAGCATAATCACCATCACCATCGTCGCCGTCATCTTTGTCATAATTATCACAATTACTGAATACTGATTTACTTTCCATCATATGCCCGCAGCGAAACATTCAATCGTTTTGAGTCAGATGTTCCAGATGCTAGTGCAACCGATTTATTAAAGTCCAATTGCAAAATTACGTGGCTTTTTTTGTAATGATAATTGTCGGTAAACATTTCTATCACATGATTGAACAGAAGCTGTGATAGTGCACTGCAATTCAGCAAAGATAATAAGTATGACAGGCAGTTCAGATTTTGGGCTTCAGTCTACATATACTAGTATATCAGTTAATATTCATAACCAACTACCTTGCAAATTATGACTTACTTCTCTCCGAAGGCAGCTGTAGACCCTACCACCACCTATAAGATAACAAGAACACTTCTTTACACAGCGTTTTTTGAAGTTCGGATTCGTTTATGGATGAATACTCTTATTCTCTCTGCGTCTACCAACTTCGTTACGTGTGCGAGGTCCGGATAAAAAAAAAACATGTATACATTGCGTATTCTGTCACCCTCGATAAATAACTTTCAATTCAATTCTGTGCACATCCTCTGATAGTCATGAATTGCCCAGGTTCTTTAATACTTTTGTGTAATACGTAGAAATCGTGTGTATCAATGGAAAGAACACAACCATATTTTCAACAAAGTTGCAATAACAGAACGCTTGGATGATCTATGTGCACAAGGTGCTGAAATACATACATCTGTAAAATCGTAAAACCAAATTACAAGACTGTGAACAAACAGACTATGTTTGCAATATTCTTTTTTTTAGAAATGTGTGTATTCTCGAAGTTGGTGACACATGCTGGCATCATCCCCAAATTCATCGACTATCATTTCCAGGTTCGATAGTTTTATTCACCACAAAGTCTGCTATATGTGTCAGTGATAAACGAGAAAAAAAATGTTGTATTTTGGGCATCACAGGCGACAATACGGAGATTTAAGAAACGAAACGTTGGGACGTTTCGTTTTGAAGTTGTGGTAAACGTCATTATTTCGGGGGTCTCTCGCTGGAAAGGTGAAGGTCAACTGAAACGGAACGTGGAACGTCAAAACGCAGTCACGTTTTCCACCCCCAAAAAACGAACAATATTTCGTCAACTTTTGTGAGTATTTTTGCACACTAACAGTTTTATTTGTTGGCCATTTTATGCATTGCTAGATTCATCAACCCTTTCACAGTCTTTCAGCGCTGAGAATGTGTTCACAACTGTTGTGAACTGAAATATTTTGAAGGGTGCTGATCCTGGTACATTTATCCAACTTCATGGTGAGAAAGCAAATAGGTCATCGCATCGAATTTTTATTCTGGCTTCGTATGTGATCAGGTGCATGAATTGAAAAATGTGAAGCTCTTGTGCGTGCAATGCGAGTATGTCAATCCTTTATTGACTCGTGGAGTTGAAATTATGCCATGCCCAGTCAGCGGATCATATCCTGCCATGCCCGGCCTTTCATTCCGAAACGAAACGTGAATACATCTAAATCTTGTCTGCGGCCTATGCCGTCTCGTTACACGTTCCGTTTCGCGGGGTGACTCATTCACCAAACGAAACGAGCTGCAAAACGAAACGTGCTGTTTCTTAAATCTCGCTAATAACGTATGTATCGTTTTGAGTGATCCTAGGCATGATTGTAGCGCTAACATAACTTGGAGGTACTAGCTATCTACTATCCGAAGTCGACACATACATGGTGTACACAATGAACGTTTGAACTTATTGAAAAAACCCTGAGGCGAAACACTTGATTGTCTTTTTACCTTTGTATCGCAAGCACAGACAAGGATAAATTTTCATTGAAAAATGTTGAGTCACTTGGTGCAATTCACTATTTTGTTCTCTGAATTAAAGAAGATGTTTTTTCTCTGGTGTGTGTTTGTGGTTGTGTGTGTGTGTGTGTGTGTGTGTGTGTGTGTGTGTGTGTGTGTGTGTGTGTGTGTGTGCATGTGTGTGTGTGTGTGCATGTGTGTGTGTGTGCGTGCGTGCGTGCGTGTGTGTGTGTGTGTGTGAGTGTGTGTGTGTGTGTGTGTCTGTCTGGCTGTCTGTCTGTCTGTCTGCCTGTCTTCCTTAGAGGATGATAGTGAGAAAGAGCGTTTCAGAGACAGGAATACAACGAATGAAACAGCTCACCACACATGCTAATGCAAATCCGAAGTTGAAGGCATAAGCAACACCAAACAAACCTGCAACAGAATATTCAAAGTTCATTGTATCCAAATGAGCATCATTGTGCAACAGAGTTCAATAGTTCGATTTTGGGCTTATTATTAGGTACGAAATTCTTGATCGCTATTTTCGCGTCAAGGATCGCGAATAGACAAGAGTTACCATTGGTCTAGGTTAGCTAACAACGCAAAGATGAGTTTCGGTTAGCGATTAAGGAGTCTGCGCAGAGAGAGAAAAAGAATAACGCTCGAAAAGGGAAAAGCAACGGAAGGTTGGAGAGAAGGAGCGAAATCATGAAAGAACCACTACGGCACCGTTCTATGCCTAGAATGAAAAACCATCGCCAAGGGCGAACAGAGATGGCAAAGACTTCCACAGCGGAGGCACCCTATCTTTGACGTGACGACCAGAGAAATGGCAGCAAGCGACAGCAGTAGCCGGTAGCCGTTATTTGGTGGAATCTTTTCTCGGTAAATATGTGTTTTTTGATCCAAGTTGATTTCCCCAGGGTTACCAAGTTAATTTTTATAAGCACTGCATTGGTCACGGTATCACAAGTTTGATCGAATACCAAGATTTTATGTGATCACTGTAGATCAAGCGTAATACATTGTATGAACGTTGAGCAGCATGAGGAATGAATGTGGATAATCAATTGTTTATAAAGTGCTATAATGAATGATCTCCGTTTGAATAACAAGATGTGTTTTTATCACACAGGTCTCAGGGGAAACGGTTTGTATAATGATAGAGTAATTCCCAGTTCTGAGACTTGTTATTATTTCGACAGATATGTTGGTGTTTCGAGTTACGAGTTTCCAGTTCGAGATCCGAGGGACGAGTTTTCTACGATCAACCCTCTAACTTCGTCCGATGTTTTCTTGGTCATCAATGATGAACTTTATGTAACCGTTCGACAATAACCAGCCTGGACCACACGACGTTCCGACCGTCTACATCATCACTTTGTATTTTGAAGATGAGTGACTTTTAGATCCAGGATATATAATAACGATACAAAAATGAAGAATAATCCGGCGACCTTGGAACAAGCAAATAAATAAAAAGTTGAATCTATAAATTTACAAATACGTCTTGTGTGTTTTGTGCACGAATCTGCAATAGTGGTGTGGTAGAATCTTTTTTAGAAACAAAATTCATTCTTGTTCTGATTCATAACGTAAAAGGTGAGGTCTTCGTACCCTCCGAGTACGTAACAGACAAGGATCCGCAACACTATCGACACGTAGCGCTATCGACACGTAGCGCTACTGTACATTGGATTTTCAAAAATAGTGATATCGACACGTAGTTCTATTTAGACGTAGTGATAATGGCATGCGTGAATTGTGGCAATAGCACTACGTGTCGATAGCACTACAGAAAATAGCACAAATCATATGTAGCACAAATGACACGTAGTGCTAGCGGGACGCACCAGTGTGATTCGGAGTAGTTTAGTTTTTTGCTATTTCTTTCACTTCACTTTCTTTCTGTCAAACTCGCGTATTAATCGGAACTGAAAAAAGTCTTGCGCCTTACTCACCGAGTAGCATTAAGCATCCATTGACCACGTAGCGAACAGCGAAGGGAACTGACAAGAGGAAGAAGGTGTTGAGGCCTGAAATGACAATTAAAGCACGCGGCTTGGTCACCCTCACAACAAACATCATTCTGTCAAGTGGGAAAGAGAGCTGTGAACACTGGCTTTTTCAAAAGACATCGGGGCAAACGGAGATAGTAAATAAACTAAATTATTATTAATATTTTGTCAGGTGATTGATTGATTGATTGGTTGGTTGATTGATTGATTGATTGATTGATCGATTGATCATTAATACATAAGGACAAAGGCTTTAGATGAGATATGATCGAACAAGATAAGATCAGAGAAACCTGTATGTGTCTGTGTGTGTGTGTTTTTTCATCCAGCCTTCGCCCGTAGCGGGACAAATTTATACGCAAACATTTATTGAAATACTTATACAGGAACAACTTAACGAAAGCATCGGGGAAAATGTGAGATATTACAGACGTTGCGAGGAAGACGGCCGACACCTCAGCACGATGACAAGTGACTGTTGCCTTCTTGTTTTCCTCTCACACAGTCGGGACGTGGCCTTTGCGAGCCGTTCTCACTAGAAAAAGGAGCAATTTGTCGTTGTGGCCAAAACGGAAGATAGAAATTGCTCTTTGCTGTTAAGTCGATTTTGTTTTAGTCAAAGTGTGTGTTATGGACGTATAGACTGTTCATTTTGCAAATATATCTTGTGAAGAAAAAATAAGTCAATCTTTGATAGGCATGGATTTACCCCTGTAAATCCATGCCTATGAAAGATTGACTTATTTTTTTTAGGGGGGTACCACCTCAGATGCTCACAAGTCTTCTCAATGAAGCCGCTATAAACTGTGCGCAGAAGACGAAGGCGTTCTGAGCACACAACCAAGACTAGAGTGACGTCACTTTTTCGCGCAGCGGTCCGGGACGCTTGCAGAAACGACGCCTGCAAAGGCGAAATTTGGTGTTTTTCTCGTCCGGGCCGAACGAATGAATTTTTTTACTAGTTTTTTTCTTGACTGAAGATGTTTGGATTGTGTTTTCTTTTCTGTTTGAGGTTCCAGTTTGTGGTCAGATAAAAGGAAAAACCATGTTTTTGAAGGGGCAAATAGTAACACACGAAAAAACACACACACAAAAACACACACACACACACACACACACACACACACACACACACACACACACGCTAGTACGCACACGAACACGAACACAAACACACGCACGCACGTCACAGTAATCATCATATATATAAAGTTGGTTTCTTTGTGTGTGTGTGTGTACGATGACTTAAGCCAATTAAAAACCTACAAAAGTCACATTGTTCAATTGCTTCGTGCGTCTTTGTTTCTTGACTCTTGATTTTGGTACCATTGTGTTCCCAAGACTCTGCACTTTCCTTTGACATAAGGCTCACTGTGTATAACTGGATCAAACATGTGATAACCGCAAATGAATAAAGTAATTAGTTTTTACCGATTAACGTACATACAGCGACTAGACTAATTAGAACCTGGCAGTGAGGATAGTATCACCGCAACAGTTGGCCTTCATCCTTATGTCTACGTATGTCTACGTATGTTTGGTTTTGATTATCTGCTAGAGGAAGTAGATATCGACAAACTATTAATTATGGCAGCCATTTGCATTTCATATTTTCCTAAATATCTGCGTCCTCTTGCAAATAATTAAAACTAAACATACGTAGACGACTACATAAGGATATAGTCCAACTGTTGCGGTGATACTATCCTTACTGCCAGATTCCAATTAGTCGCTGAATGTCAAGAATAAAAGACGCACAAAGCAATTGAAAACGGCGACGTTCGTAGGTATTAATCTCCACCTTAAGTCTTCGTGGAACTCCGCCTGGATGCACCCTAAAGGTCTTTCAGCCGGTCCCAAGCCCGGATAAAGGAGGAGGGTTGGGCGTGGGGTTAGCAACTCCACCCCGCCAAAAAACCAACTTGCTACAGACCAGAATAGGGACCTGGAACATCCGAACCCTATATGAGAGCGGAAAATCGGCTCAAGTGGCAAGAGAAATGAGGAAATACAACATCACAGTCCTCGGTTTATGCGAAACAAGATGGAACGGAAGCGGCCAGTCTAAATTGACATCAGGAGAGACCATCATCTACTCAGGCCACGAAGACTTGGACCACCACATAACAAGGAGTAGGGATGAGGCCGCAAGATCACTCATGGCATGGGAGCCGGTCTCCTCAAGACTTATGTCTGCCAGATTCAACTCCAAAGGAAGGAAGCTCACCATCATTCAGTGCTACGCACCAACCAACATCGCGGAGGAAGACGCAAAAGAAGAATTCTACAGCTCCCTACAGTCCCTTCTCGATCGTACACCAAGCAGGGACATGAAGAGCGTCATGGGAGACCTGAACGCAAAGGTGGGAGACAACAACAAAGACAAAGAGCTCATCATGGGCAAGCATGGCATTGGCACATGCAATGAAAACGGAGAGCTGTTTTCTGACTTCTGCTCCTTCAACGACCTTTTTATTGGAGGCACCATCTTCCCACACAAGAACATCCACAAGACAACCTGGACTTCGCCAGATGGAAAGACAGACAACCAGAGCACGCAAATGGAGAAGAAGTTTGCTGGATGTCAAAACGAGACGGGGAGCAGACGTAGCCTCAGATCACCAGCTACTAGTGGCAACGATGAAGACCAAACTGAGAGCATTCAGCGACTCGACAAGTTCAACGTGCAGTTTTTGAAAGATAACGGGAAACGAGAAGGATACAACTGCGAAGTTAGGAACAAATTTGAGGCCCTGGCAGAACTAACGGAAACAACAGTTGAACAACACTGGGAAGAACTTCAGAAGACATGGAAGACCACGTGCACTGAAGTCTTGGGAAAGAAGGAGAGAGAACACAAAGAATGGCTGACACCAGTGACATGGGCCAAGATAGAAGAGAGGGGAGAACTGAAACAGAAACTCAACAGATGCCAAGACCAACAAGAAAAAGATGAGATCAGAGCGCAGTATTGGGACATCAACAGACAAGTCAAGAAAAGTGCAAGAGCAGACAAGAGACAGTTTGTGCATGACTTGACAGATGAAGCAGAGACAGCAGCTAGACATAACAACACCAAAAGGCTGTATGAAATAACGCGAACGCTGTCAGGAAAACAGGGCAACCCAAGCAAACCGGTGAAGGATAAGAGTGGCAAGATTATCACGAATGAGGCAGGACAAAGATCTCGCTGGGAAGAACATTTTAAGGAGATATTAAATCGACCACCCCCACCCACTGCTCCGGACATACCACCAGCAAATGAACAGCTCCATGTTAACACCGGTCCGCCAACCAAAGCAGAGATCATCAAGGCCATAAGGAAGATGAAAAGTGGAAAGGCGGCAGGCTTGGACGGGATCCCCCCTGAGGCACTGAAGGCAGACCCAACACTGTCTGCAGAGATGCTACAGCCCCTCCTACACAAGATATGGGAACAGGAAGAAATTCCGGCGGACTGGAAGCTAGGATACCTGGTCAAACTACCCAAGAAGGGAGATCTTTCTCAGTGTGGTAATTGGCGAGGAATAATGTTCCTATCTATTCCAAGCAAGGTCCTGACCAGAGTCATGCTGGACAGACTGAAGGAGGCCTTGGACAAGATCGGAGCAAGCAGAGTTTCGCCGAGACAGGTCATGTACTGATCACATAGCTACCCTGCGCATCATCGTCGAACAGTCCATGGAATGGCAGTCACCCCTGTACATGACCTTTGTGGATTTTGAAAAGGCTTTCGACAGTGTGGACAGGGAGACCATCTGGAGGCTGATGCACCACTACGGTATTCCACAGAAGTTCATCAACATCATCCAACATCTATATATGAGGACTCAACCTGCCAAGTCATCCATAATGGCAAGCTGACCAGCCCATTTGTAGTGAAGACAGGGGTGAGACAAGGCTGCATGCTGTCGCCGACCATCTTCCTGATGGTCATTGACTGGATCATGAGAAGGACAACCATGGACAGCAACACGGGCATCCAGTGGACTTTCGCCAAACAGCTCGAAGACCTTGACTTTGCAGACGATGTTGGCCTCCTCTCCCACAAACAGCAACACGCGCAAGCAAAGCTGACAAGACTCCGTGAAGAAGCTAAAAAAACAGGCCTGAAGATCAACTGACAGAAGACTGAGGTGATGAAGATGAACAACAAGCAGAACCTTCCTATCCAGCTGCAGGGAGAGACCCTCAAGGAGACAGACCACTTCACGTACCTCAGGAGCGTAATTAGTACGGACGGCGGGGCAGATGATGATGTCAAGAGTCGTATCAACAAGGCAAGACACGCTTTTAACACCCTGCGACCCATTTGGAACTCCAAAGCACTCTCCCTCCGGAGTAAGATCAGAATCTTTAACACCAATGTGAAGGCAGTCCTCTTGTACGGGCGTATGCTTATGGGGGAAGTTCGCGAAAACTCCCGAAGTTTTGAGTGACATCGGAAGAACTTGCCTCACTTTCGTATGCATGGGCCGGAAGAAGGGCTTACTTCGAAGCAAAGCGAGGAAGTAATTGATGGTAGTTTGCGACAACTTCCTACGTTTTGAGCGACATCGGAAGTACATCCTCAATTTCGCATGCATGGGACGGAAAAAGTGCTTACTTTTGAAGCAAGCGAGGAAGTAAGTGAGGGTAATTGTACTACAGCGAAACCCAGGAGTAAACACGCTGCTTCCAAAGTTTCTCAGTGCAAATTAGCAGGGCTTTTCTTCCGTTTTTCATATAAAACCGATCTAACGCAAATGAGAGAAAATAGAAAGAAAAGTCGTATCTCGTGCGTGCATTTCGTGTAAATTTCCCTGAATACAAACCTCAGTTGCCAGCTTTGACTTTTGTTCGTTCTGGGTCACTGGCCACCACTCTTAAAATTTCATCCCCGCTTATAGGAGGGGGTGTTTCTATGTAAATGGGCGTCTTTGTGTGCATGTGTGAGTGTGTGTTTGTGTGAGAGTGTGCGTGTGCGTGTGTGTGTGTGTGTGTGTGTGTGCGTGCGTGCGTGCGTGCGTGTGTAGGTGTGCGTCTGTTCATTCATTCGTTTGCAGTGCACGCGCGCACATGTGTGTGTGGGGGGAGGGTGTGTGTGTGTGTGTGTGTGTGTGTGTGTGTGTGTGTGTGTGTGTGTGTGCGTGCGTGCGTGTGCGTGTGTGTGAAAGTGTTTGTATGTATTTGTGCGAGTGCCTGCCTGCCTGCCTGTGCGTGCGTGCGGGTATAATTGTGCGTTTGTTTGTGTGCGCGTGCGTGTGCGTGCGTGTGTGTGTGTGTTCTACACTGTGTGTGTGTGTGTGTGTGTGTGTGTTCGACGGTGTGTGTGTGTTCGACGGTGTGTGTGTTCGACGGTGTGTGTGTGTGTGTGTGTGTGTGTGTGTGTGTGTGTGTGTGTGTGTACCCCCACCCACCCCACCCCACACACACACTATTATGAGCTGATTATTTGCGCCTCGATATTTTATTTATTTTCTTACGTTTTATGTTGTTTGTTGTGATTCACCACACCCGAGTTTCTCGAAATTGAGATGATAAAGTGTTCTATGTCTAACACACATGCACACACGCGCGTAGGATAAACAAATCCAATCTTGACTTTCAACTTTACATAAACATACACCCTGTTCACAATTAAAGAGGACAAACATAATTTACTTACACCTAAGTACAACAATTTATCTTTTGTAAAAATTTGGACACACATTTTCCCAATTAATATAAAAGTTACTGAACTTATCTTCTTTTCACTACACCTTATATCTTGATTCCACCAAAAACTTGAGTTCTGCCTTTTTAAATTGACCAGTAGCCCAAAACTTTCGCTCTAACCAAACAGTGTTACCGATACACAATCATTAAAAAAAAAAAGAGGTTTAACATAACCGACTTCGCTACCACATAAACAAAAAAAGTTTTATTCTCCCCAACATTCTGGTCAACAAAATCATTATTACAGAGTCATTCAATTTCAAGACAATCATCACAGCTTTGAACAGACCATTTCGTTCAACCAGTCAAAAACAACAACGATAGTAAAAGTTCGCCCATTTACGAACTCGCGATGAGATTTGTTTCTTCTGGTCGCCAAGCCTACCGTTTACAAACGCATGCGCACTAATTGGGATTCCCCCAATTTCCTCGACCTTGACCTCAGGACTCTCGAAGCCACTACTTCGGCGTTCAAGTTAGCTCGTGCATACCGAGAAGCTGGCAACTTTGCTTCCAAAGTTCCCACTTTCAAAGTTAATTTCATCATTTATACGACGATATCGCATCTTAAAGGTCCTTACCCATCTAAAAGAAACCTCCAACGCATGCTACAATTGCCGGACATTCTGGTTTTAAAGGCAGCTCATTGGGAAATCAGCTCAGACACAATATTGAAGACGTGAAATGCGTCAATCGAGCAACTGTCGTAACTTGGCTACAATGAGACGGTCGGCTACCTTGCACCATTGACACGAACTGTGACATTCTTGTTTAATTTAGGTGAAAAGCTTGAAACAGAGGGGCTCAAAACCGACAGTACGATCATTTACTGACCCAAAAAACGTGCTCGAGTCATTCGGCGAAGGTGGTGAGCTTTCAAACTACCACGAATGAATAACTGATAACACATCTTTGCATAGTGTTTTTTTTCTAGACGAGTAGCATAGTGCAGTGGTTACGGATTCGGAATTTAAATCCGACGCTCTGGGTTCAAGTTCCGCTGGGAGCTACAAACTTTTTTAATTTATTTTTTTGATTAACCTTTTTCTTAATAGACCTCAATTGCATTCAGACTGCAACAACCGGTTTTTGCCTCTGTGTTATTTTTTTTTAAACGCGTAAAGAAACTGTCCTATGCTTTCAAAAAAAAATCGAATCTTGACTTTTAACTGTACATAACCATGCATCGCCTTCGTAATCAAAAATTAACGAGGGAAAACAAATTAAAACACCGATGAACAGTATTGTCTTTTCATTGACATTTCCCCAATAAATAAGGAACAAGTCACTGAACTTAGTTATTTATGGTCTACTGCATAATGTTCTTTCTTTTAAACTTTACCAGTAACCCAAAGTTTCCCTATAACCAATCTATGTTTGTCCAACAGTTTTACCGATATAAAATTATTAAACACAAGTTCAACATACAGTAATTGTTGTACTTATTGTGAGAACGAAATTGATTATACTGATTTTTTATTTTTTTTCCCCAAAATTATGTTCACTTGGAAATGCGTTGAGGATAAAGTGATTTGTAAATATAATATGATTATTAAAAATTACCGTAAAGGAAGTGTTTGGGGTGTGTTTAAAATACATTTAGAAATAGTATTGTTAACGATATAGGTACATTTAAAGTAGAAAAATTAATATAAAAAGCAGAAAAAAAAGAAAAGAAAAAAAGATCAATGAAGAGGGATACTCCCCGCAAAAAAAAAAAAAAAAAAAAAAAAAAGGATTGAAGCAAGCAGCTGAGATAAAAAAAATAAAAAAAATGTTCAACATAGGCCTAATCATTTACTCTTCTCCTGACATTCAAGCCAACAAAGTCATGTGTCATAGGCAGTCATTCGATTCCAAGACAATCATCACAGGTTTGAACCAACCCTTTCGTTTAACCATTAAAAAAACAACAGCAATAACGCTGTTAGTACTACAGCGCGCTCAACGTTCGCCTTTTTGAACTCGCGATGAGAGTTTGTTTCTTCTGGTGGCAAGCTTACCGTTAACAAACGCATGCGTACTAGTTAGGATTCCCCCAATTTTCGCGACCTTGACCGAATACTCTCGAAGTCACCACTCCGGCGTCCATGCATAGTGAACAGTTGGAAAGTTAAACTTCGGGAGTTCCCACTTCCGAAAGAGGCCTCTACTTCCAGTGTTGCTGACTTCCTCCTCATGCATACGGGCCCTGGAGAGTAACCAACACCATCACAGGGAAGCTCCAGACTTTCGTCAACAGGTGCCTGCGGCACATCCTCAACATCAGATGGCCGGAGATTTCGAACGCCGACCTGTGGAAGCGAACCAACCAGAAGCCCATCAGCCAGGATGTCAAGAAGCGAAAGTGGGGATTGGACACACCCTACGGAAGCCAAACGACAACATTACCAGACAGGCCCTGGATTGGAACCAACAGGGAAAGAGAAATGTTGGGCGCTGAAAAGATTAATTGAAAGTGAGGCAAAGGCAGCTGGCACGACATGGCCCCGACTGAAAGGAGCTGCCCAGAACCGGGTGCGTTGGCGAGGAGTTGTTGCGGCCCTATGCTCCACAGGGAGTCTACAGGAATAAGTCAAGTAAGTCTTCGTGGCGTAACGGTTAAGCCGTGCGCTCCGAAAACGGGATCAATCTCCGCTAGGGCCTGTTTATTTTTTTTCCTGTTTTCTTTTTGTTAAATCATTCTGGAGTGCCAGTGTCTGTTGACAGGCTTTTATATGTCTAAGTAATTTTTAATCATATAGTGTGTGTTCTGTGCTAATACACAACTGTTCAAAATGCATACCAAGCGACATCACTTACACGAACGAGTTGCCTCCCCTCCTTTCGTGACATGAAATGTATCTACACTGCCCAAAATAAGTCAAGGACCAAAAATCCAAACACAAATTACGCAAAAACCGATCAATCAAAAACATGGAACTTGTAATATGTTGTGGTCAAATCATTCAAAAACAATCACGCCAAAGTGCATTGAATTCCATTCATAAACAATTGAGTTATTGTCTCCTAAGTGAAGGGGGGGTCAAAATCAAAAGTCGCAAGTCTTTGCAGATTGTCAATTCCAATGTTTCACCGGTTCCCAAAGTTCAATAATGGGTATAACCCCCACGATTTTGGCGGCACTCGTTGCAGTGATCCCTCATTGAGTGGACAATGTTTGCCAGATTAGCCTGGGGGATGGCCTGCCACTCTTGCTGAAGAAGAACGAGCAGCTGTTGGAGGTTTGCAGGTGGAGCATTATTCTCGCGAACACGACTGCCCAACATGTCCCACGCATGCTCGATAGGGTTCATGTCGGGACTGTTGGCTGGCCAATCCATCCTGTTGATCTGTACCTGCTGCAGGCAGGCGTCCACAAGCCGTGCTCGATGTGGGGGAGCATTATTGTCCTGTAGCACTGCGCATGGGGCCCAATCTGACGCAGCATGAGCAAGACTTGGGGCCTGAGGATCTGGTCCCTGTAGACAAGGGCATTCAAGTTGCCCCGTACATGGTACAGTGGGGTCCTGTGGTGCTCGCTGATCCTAGCCCACACCATCACTGACCCTCCCCGGTGGGCTCTTCTCTCCCTCACGCATGCAGGAATCATGCGTTCTCCTGGACGCCTCCAGACCCTGGTCCTGCCATCATCATGCTCCAGACTGAAGCGAGATTCATCGGAAAACAGTACCTGGGCCCACTGCTGTCGATTCCATCTCAAATGGCGGGTGGACCAGACCAGTCTTGCCATCATGTGACGTGGCGTCAGTAAAATGCGGCCAAAGTTGACGCCTTGCGTGCAGCGTCTGGTCATGAAGGCGGTTGCAGACGGTCTGCTCGTTGATGTCAGTGTTGGTTGCCACCCTAAGCCTTCGTCTGATGGTGCTGGCAGTGGTCGTCCTGGTCTGCAACGCCTGGCGTGTGATGTAGCGGTCTTGACGTTGTGTGGTGCTTCGAGGGCGCCCAGACCGGGGTCTGGCTTCCACACTTCCAGTGGCATGAAAGCGCTGCCGCAGCCTCACGATGACGGAATGGGAGCAGCCAAGTCTTGCAGCAATCTCTCGGAGTCGGATACCCTCTTGAACCCAGGCTAGAGCTCGTCCGCGGTCGACAAGGTTCAGATGACGTCTTGGAGGCATGGTTGTTTGGTGGCCTGCTGTGATTTTGCCTGGGCTTATAAAGCATTTCTGGTGACGACAGTTCAATCTCAGAGGACCAATGGTTTACGTGAAAAAGATTGATTGGGGCAAAATCACCTGTGCTGAGCTCTGCAGGAGGGTTACTTTCACGTGCGTTTTTCGCAATATTGCGGATTCTTTGCTCGCCTGCACAGAGAAACAGGCAAAGTCCGAGTACCGGTTTTTGCTGTCACAGCAAAGGCAGGGAAGCTGTCAAGACGACCACAAAGCGTAGAGGGTCATTGTCGCCGATTTTTGTGATTTTTGCACACAATCAACGTTGGGATCGAAAAATGGCTTTTGGTCCTTGACTTATTTTGGGCAGTGTAGAATGACTTGTTATGCTAACAAGGGCTGGTTCTGCAACATTGTAAGCTTAAATGCCACCAAATCGTGAGAGGCTATGAATTTACAACGCTTTCAGTTCAAGACAAGATTACGCAAAATGCTAAATTATCACACACACCCCTCCGACCCCACCCCAAGAAAAAACACTTCGCGGTCATATCTATAGGTACGTGCTGGGACTGACAGCCTCTATGGTGGATATGAAATGACCGCTGACCTGAGATGAACTTAACGTAAATTATGTCAAGGCCACAACGTTGATGCCTCCTTTCCAAAATGCTGCTCCACCATGAAATTTATGTCTCTATACATCTTTTTGTTGTCTGCCAACTATTGATCATGTTGGAAGGCAAGGCCAGTTTTCAATAAGATGCCTGTTACTGTTGGTATTAGCTTACTTGTGGTCTTTTGCTAAAAGTTCTTCAAAATAAAGAACCCTCTGCTCCTTTGCATTTTACAGTGTTCAATGTCTTTCTCTTTGTTAATTAATTGTTTTGCTGTTTTAATTCCTGACTTGTTCTTCATTCCAAAAAGTCTTGTGTTCTTTTACATTTTCTTCCTGCAGTAATACCCAGATCACCAAGTAGATTTCATGCAAATTTGCATCAGGGATGCAATATATTTCAGCTAGCCAATGGCCGACAGTGCACTGCGGTAGCTCTTATTGCTTTACTAACCATTGCAAGTCTCAGAAAATTCCATAGCACAAATGAACTATGTTTGATGCTATGACATACCTGAACCAAAATGACCTAGACTTTGTTTGAAGGAACATCTCTGAACTGAAACATATCTGCAAACACTGGCATTGAAGATGTTCTGGGACATGAGCATCTACCTACATCTCTTGTTGGATTTCCCTATGAAATTTCATATTTGTTAGACATTTTCACCGAACACACAGACCCAAATGTTGTCTTTGACAGTGCATTTGGCATGACAAGCTTGCCTGAAGCTTTTCAGCACTCTTTTGTTGTATCACATTATCTACTTTAGTTGCAACATTTGTAGAAACGTGTCGCTGTATACGGAGATTTGGAAAAAGAGATATCTTATGTCTTTGACTCTCACGAAAGAAACTTTGACGATAAAGTTTCAGGTGGTACAGCTGTTTCGTCTTTCCTTTCATTCCTTACCAGACTTGAGAACATTCTTGGAGCAAAGCTTCAATAGTCATATTTAGCTGATTAGATTTACTCTCTGTTTCTGCTCAAAATATTGGACTTGAACAAAACTATTCATCTGACTTGCATATATGTCTCTTTCTAGTACCAACACGGCTCAGAACAGTTTGACAAGTCTGCCAGCACAGTATTTGAATCCAAGTGCGTACAGGAATTAGAAGTTACTGATTATGTGCTTAAAGATGAAGATATCACTGTTTTAAATAAAGAACCATGCGTAATAGTGGATTCTGAGCAATTTGCTGAATTGTTTGAAATTACAACTTCGCAACATTAAAATGAAATGCTTACAGATTTTGTGACCTCCCCACTTCACAAACTTCACAGTAATCATTCTTACCTTTTCTTCACAAGTTCGGCGTAAAACTTGCACAAAGAAAATAAAAATTACTGATTATGTGCTTGAAGATGAAAATATAGAGAATACTACATGGCTTGCTGTGTCGTACCAGATTTACACGATTTTTTTGGATTTTTTAAGATTGAACTGCGAGCGAAAGCGACCTGTTCACTATTTGAAAAAGCAACGAGTGTAAATCACAGCACGCCATGTAGTATTCTGTTATCGGGCGGGGATATAGCTCAGTTGGTAGCGCGCTGGATTTGTATTCAGTTGGCCGCTGTCAGCGTGAGTTCGATTCCAGGTTCGGCGGAAATTTATTTCAGAGTCAACTTTGTGTGCAGACTCTCTTCGGTGTCCGAACCCTCCCCCCGTGTACACTACATTGGGTGTGCACGTTAAAGATCCCACGATTGACAAAAGGGTCTTTCCTGGCAAAATTGCTTAGGCACAGTTAATAATTGTCTACCTATACCCGTGTGACTTGGAATAATAGGCCGTGAAAGGTAAATATGCGCCGAAATGGCTGCAATCTACTGGCCGTATAAAATTTCATCTCACACGGCATCACTGCAGAGCGCCTAGAACTGTACCCACGGAATATGCGCGATATAAGCGT
Organism: Littorina saxatilis; assembly: GCF_037325665.1. NCBI lineage: Eukaryota > Metazoa > Mollusca > Gastropoda > Littorinimorpha > Littorinidae > Littorina > Littorina saxatilis. The sequence goes on along the minus strand of NC_090251.1, from coordinate 20,056,965 downwards.
CATTGATTGATTGATTGATTGATCATACATACTGTACTTACGTGTATTTTACTCAAAACGTCCCGCAGTCGAGAAGACGCTTCTTTTGGAACCTCGGTTTCTTCCATAGCCTCGTGCAATCTTTTACGTCAAAGCAAAAACACGTCACTCTGGAAAGTGTAGCGTGACGTTTTAGTTCTAAAAATTCATCGAGGGGAATTAGCGAGCGCATGACGTTTGTCTCGGTGACTTTGGCATCATGAGCAGTGGGAAAACAGGTCCCTGTCAGACTTGCTTGACATGACCTCATTTACATGATATACACACGTGCCGAACGACGGCACACCTGTCTCGGTTCCGTCGTCGTTTTCGGTCCCGTCTTCCCCGCAACATCTATATTTACTTGATGAAAAACACGTCACTTAAAAAGATCATTCTGATCAAAGTCATTATGGACTGTATAATATAAATCCAAAAACAGATAGACTGCCAACGTTCCAAAATTCGGAAGAAATAACAAGAATGGTAACTAATTTATGACAAAACAAAACAACCAAAACATTACGTTCACAAGTACGGAGAGAGAGAGAGAGAGAGAGAGAGAGAGAGAGAGAGAGAGAGAGAGAGAGAGAGAGAGAGAGAGAGAGAGAGAGAGAGAGAGAGAGAGAGAGAGAGAGAGAGAGAGAGAGAGAGAGAGAGAGAGAGAGAGAGAGAGAGAGAGAGAGAGAGAGAGAGAGAGAGAGAGAGAGAGAGAGAGAGAGAGAGAGAGAGAGAGAGAGAGAGAGAGAGAGAGAGAGAGAGAGAGAGAGAGAGAGAGAGAGAGAGAGAGAGAGAGAGAGAGAGAGAGAGAGAGAGAGAGAGAGAGAGAGCTGTACACTCCAGTAAACTCAGAGGACTGTCGATGTCCCCCCATACATACCTTTCACAAAGACCGACAGGGCAACGTTAGCACCAAACACCAGTCCGACCAAGTTTTTCTGACCAAAGCTGCAAAAGTATCAAGAGGCAAATCAGCACAACCATTATTACTTCTTCTTTTTAAGCCGCCTTTATGTAATAAATGGTGCTTATAGGATTGAGTCGATTCACTTGTCTGTTTGCTTGTTTGTCTACATATTAGACTTGTATCTCTGGTATTCTGGGGTAAAATTTAGTGAGTAGCTTGGAATTATGAGGCATAGGGTGTGTGCATAACATTACGTTTCTAACGGTAATCAAACGGAAGATATTAGTTTTACACGCCTTTACCCACCCAGCCAGGGGAAAAACAAACAAATTAAAGGTTTCACATGAGGATGCGCGTCTCAACCTAATACTTGACGTCGAAGAAATGTGCTAGTGAGATCTGGTACCTTTATTCACGAAGGATGGGTGCTTTTACAAAGCATGGGTGTGTACACTAGTAAGATTAATCCCCGAGTACCTAGTACAAGGGTCCAGCAGACTTTAATTGTCTGTCTGTGTGTGTGTCTCGACTTAACAGCTTATTGCTGGGAAACTACTGGGCGCAGTTCGTTCAAAAGTTGATACACTAACTTGATAATAGGTCCGATTGATCGTATTAAAACTTCATAATGTTACCTGGGACCTAAATGCGAAATAAACCACAAAACAAGTCGCGTAAGGCGAAAATACAATATTTAGTCAAGTAGCTGTCGAACTCACAGAATGAAACTGAACGCAATGCAACGCAGCAAGACCGTATACTCGTGGTCCACCGCTCACGGCATAGGCAGTGAAATTGACAAGAAGAGCGGGGTAGTGGTTACGCTATGCTGCATAGCACGCTTTTCTGTACCTCTCTTCGTTTTAACTTTCTGAGCGTGTTTTTAATCCAAACATATCATATCTATATATTTTTGGAATCAGGAACCGACAAGGAATAAGATGAAAGTGTTTTTAAATTGATTTCGAAAAAAAAAATTTGATAATAATTTTTATATATTTAATTTTCAGAGCTTGTTTTTAATCCGAATATAACATATTTATATGTTTTTGGAATCAGCAAATGATGGAGAATAAGATAAACGTAAATTTGGATCGTTTTATAATTTTTTATTTTTTTTTACAATTTTCAGATTTTTAATGACCAAAGTCATTAATTAATTTTTAAGCCACCAAGCTGAAATGCAATACCGAACCCCGGGCTTCGTCGAAGAGTACTTGACCAAAATTTCAACCAATTTGGTTGAAAAATGAGGGCGTGACAGTGCCGCCTCAACTTTCACGAAAAGCCGGATATGACGTCATCAAAGACATTTATCAAAAAAATGAAAAAAACGTTCCGAGATTTCATACCCAGGAACTCTCATGTCAAATTTCATAAAGATCGGTCCTGTAGTTTAGTCTGAATCGCTCTACACACACACACACACACACGCACGCACACACACACATACGCACATACACCACGACCCTCGTTTCGATTCCCCCTCGATGTTAAAATATTTAGTCAAAACTTGACTAAATATAAAAACGACTTGGCGGTGGGAGGAATTCGCGGTGCAACAGCCAGCCAGTCTGATAGAACGGTGCAAGGTCTCGGCAAACCAAGACTATGCCATACTCGTAGCAAAGCCGCCGAATGGTACCGTAAACCAAGAATAGTGACGTAAGAAAATAGAATGTCGTCTTTTGATTTGGAACGTGACGTGTTTTAGAATGGAGATGTGGTAGTGTGTGTGTGTGTGTGTGTGTGTGTGTGTGAGAGAGAGAGTGTGTGTGTGTGTGTGTGTGTGTGTGTGTGTGTGTGTGTGTGTGTGTGTGTGTGTGTGTGTGTGTGTGTGTGTGTGTGTGTGTGTGTGAATGTCTGGGCCCGTATGCATGAACTGGAAGTCAGAAACACTGGAAGTAGAGGCCTCTTTTGAAAGTGGGAACTCCCGAAGTTAACTGTTCCCTATGCATGAACGCCGTAGTGCTGACTTCGAGAGTATTCGGTCAAGGTCGCGAAAATTGGGGGAATCCCAACTAGTACATGCGTTTGTTAACGGTAAGCTTGGCGACCAGAAGAAACAAGTCTCATCGCGAGTTCAAAAGGGCGATCGTTGAGCGCGCTGTAGTACTAACAGCGTTATTGCTGTTGTTTTTTGAATGGTTAAACGAAAGGGTCGGTTCAAACCTGTGATGATTGTCTTGGAATCGAATGACTGCCTAGCTATGACAATGACTTTGTTGACCTGAATGTTAGGGAGAAAAATAAATGATTATGTTGAACTTTTTTCTCTCCTTTTTTTTATTTTTTATCTCAGTTACATGCAGGCAGCTTCAACCCTTTTTTGTTTTTGTTTTTTGTTTTGTTGTTTTTTTGTTATCGGGGAGCATCCTTCTTTATTGATCTTTTTTTTCTGTTCTTTTTTCTTGCTTTTTATATTAAAGTCAAGATTGGATTTTTTGTGAAAGCATAGGACAGTTTCTTCACGCAATTAAAAAAAATGAACACAGAGACAAAAACCGGTTGTTGTAGCGAATGCAATTGAGGTCTATAAAGAAAAAGATTAAAAAATTTTTTTTAAAAATTTTGCTACCAGCGGCACTTGAACCCGGAGCGCCGGATCGAATCAGTTTCCGAATCCGTAACCACTGCACCATGCTACTCGTGTGAACAAAAGCGTGATTAAAAGATGTAATATGAGTTATTCAGTCGTGATGGTTTGAAAGCTCGCCACCTTCGCCGAATGACTCGAGCACGTTTTTTTCGGTTAGTAACTGATCGAACTGTCGCTTTTGAGCCACTCCGTTTCAAGCATTTCACCTAAATCAAACAAAAATGTCACAGTTTGTGTCTATGGTGCAAGGTAGCCGACCGTCTCATTGTAGCCAAGTTACGACAGTTGCTCGATTGACGCATTTCACGTCTTCGATATTCTGTCTGAGCTCATTTCCCAATGAGCTGCCTTAAAAACAGGAATGTCCTGCAATTGTAGTATGCGTTGGAGGTTTCTTTTGGATGGGAAAGGACATTTAAGAAGCAATATCGTCGAATGAGAGTGAGAGACCCTGCAAATTAACATTGAAAGTGGGAACTTCGGAAGCAAAGTTGCCAGCTACTCGGTATGCAAGAGCTAAATTGAGCGAGTTTTAGCGTCAACTAAGGTGACTCGAGTCGAACCGGAGGTCGCAAAAACTCGGTCCGGTACGACTGGAGTGACGTCACCGGTTAACCAACTTTCAACCTTGCTTCCTGCGTAGGGTCTCTCCAGTTCCAAGATGGCTGCCAAGGCGAGGTGAGAAACTTCTGCAAATATTTTTTGACAAAGTTACGGATTGTGAGAAGACATTTGTTGTAAATCACTTAGCCTTTCAAAAATTAAGGATACTGGGTTGGATACTGTCTTGGTTTTAATGCATTTTATTTTAGCAGTGATGTTTATTTTGGGAAGAAATGAGGTCAACAGGAGTTTGGGTGCGATTTCGGCTCAAATGTACTTTAGCGCCCTGAACTTTTACCCGGCTGTTTTGCGCTCGATTTTCACGCTCACTTCTTCATTGACGTTCGAATCGATAGTTCGATGTTTTGGCATTACATTCACATCAACAATAAAACAGTACTGCTTGTTCATCATCGTCGTCCATCAACTCTCCACAACAGTAAATCCGTAACGCGCTTGTCGCCATCTTGTTGCAAGGGACGCGACTGGACACAACCCAACAGCGTTTCCGCGAAGAAAAAAACCAGACATGCGCAGTGACCCTACTGTAGCTCAACCCTGTTCCTCGCGAAAACTCGCTTATTGAAAGCCGAAGTAGTGGCTTCGAGAGTTCTGAGGTCAAGGTCGAGGAAATTGGGGGAATCCCAATTAGTGCGCATGCGTTTGTAAACGGTAGGCTTGGTGACCAGAGGAAACAAATCTCATCGCGAGTTCGTAAATGGGGGAACGTTGATCACGCTGTATATAGCTTTTACTATAGTTGTTGCTTCTGCCTGGTTGAACGAAAGGGTCGGTTCAAAGCTGTGAGGATTGTCTTGAAATTGAATGACTGTCTATAATAATGATTTTGTTGACCAGAATGTTGGGGAAAATAAAACATTTTTTGTTTATGTGGTAGCGAAGTCGGTTATGTTAAACCTCTTCTTTTTTTAATGATTGTGTATCGGTAAAACTGTTTTGGACAAAATAGGTTGGTTAGAGCGAACGTTTGGGTTACTGGTAAATTTGAAAAGGCAGAAATCAATCAGTGTTTGGAGAATCAAGATATAAGGTGTAGTGAAAAGAAGATAAGTTCAGTGACTTATGTGTGTCCGAATTTTTACAAAAGATAAATTGTTGTACTTTGGTATTTGTAAATTTTGTTTGTCCTCGTTAATTGTGTACAGGATGTATGTTTATATAAAGTTGAAAGTCAAGATTGGATTTGTTCAGCCTACGCGCGTGTGTACATGTGTGTTAGACATAGACATAGACATTAGAACACTGTATTATCTCAATTACGAGAAACTCGGGTGTGGTGAATCATAATAAACAACATAAAACGTAAGAACATCAATAAAATATCGAGGCACAAATACTCAGCTCATAATAGTGTGTGGTAAGGGGGGATAGGGGGTGCACACACACACACACACACACCGTCGAACACACGCACACACACACACACACACACACACACACACACACACACACACACACACACACACACACACACACACATGCACGGCACGCACACACACACACACACATCGTCGAACACACACATAACGTCGAACACACACACACACACACACACACACCGGCCGTCGAACACACACACACCGTCGAACACACACATAACATCGAACACCGTAACACACACACACACACACACACACACATACACACACACACACGCACACTCACACACACGCATGCACACGCACACACACACATGCACACGCACCCACACACACACACACACATACACACACAAACACACACACACACACACACTGACACGCGCGCACACGCAAACAAACGTATGAAGGAACAGACGCACAATTATACCCGCACACACACACACACACACACTGACACACACATACATACACACACACACACACACACACACACACAGATAAAGGCAATGAAAAAAATAGCAGAAACTTACAATTCAACACTCGAACACACACACACACACACACACACACACACACACACACACACACACACACACACACACACACACACACACACATAAAGCAATGACAAAAACAACAGCAGAAACTTACACTCAAACTCACACACACACACACACACACACACACACACACACACACACACACACACACAAACACACAAACACACACTCACACATGCACACAACGAGCCCATTTTTCATAGAAACACAGTAACCCCCTCGTATAAGCGGGAATCATGAAAGAGTGGTGGCCAATGACCCAGAACAAACAAAAGTCAAAGCTGGCAACTCAGGTTTGTATTCAGGGAAATTTGCACGAAATGCATGCACAAAATACGACTTTTCCTTCTATTTTCTCTCGTTGGGACTTTCATTTGCGTCAGGTCGGTTTGATATGAAAAACAGAAGAAAAGCCCTGCCTTTTTGCACTGAGAAACTGTGGAAGTAGCGTGTTTACTACTGGGTCTGGCTGAAGTACATTTACTCTCATTTACTTCCTCGTTAGCTTCCAAAGTCCCATGCATGCGAAAGTGAGGATGTACTTCCGATCTCGCTCAAAACATTAGAAGTAGTCACAAACTACCCTTGAGTTACTTCCTCGCTTTGCTTCGAAGTAAACCCTTTTTCCGGCCCATGCATACGAAAGTGAGGCAAGTACTTCCGATGTCACTCAAAACTTCGGGAGTTGTCGCGAACTTCCCCCATAAGCATACGGGCCCTAAAGAGTACTCGGGTCCATCGCGAGCGTTTTTTTTTTATACATTTCTTAATTCGTTTCAGTTGTTTTCAAAGACGTTTTCGATTTAATGTGAACAAATCATGTCTTGTTCGAACAAATACTCATGCAAAACTCATCATTTTCAAAACAAAATTTGACAAATGGTATACAACAATGTCTTTGACAAATGGTATACAACAATTGCTTTATAAACAAAGATATCGTTTTAATGCACACAAAAAAATAACTTTTTTGGAATAACATTCATGTATGTTATATGAACAATCTGCAACCTATGAGTTTTTTTATAACGCGGTCAATAAATGACCAATGTTTTGGGGCCAAGTCTGGGAACTACCAATTATTAAAGATTAAATGCACCGGTCAATCCGTTCTGGCTAGCGATTGGATTTTCTGCAGCATTTCTCTCTCTATCCCTCTCTCTCTCTCTATCTCTATCTCTCTGTCTTTACTCTCCTCTTTTGTTTTTGTTTTTTGTGCACTCCAGTAGAATCTCTCTTTCTCTCTCTCTCTCTCTCTCTCTCTCTCTCTCTCTCTCTCTCTCTCTCTCTCTCTCTCTCTCTCTCTCTCTCTCTCTCTCTCTCTCTCTCTCTCTCTCTCTCTCTCTCTCTCTCTCAGTATGGTTTGAAACAGTTTTGGGTCGCGGATTAGAATCCGGCCGGGTAGGTCACGGGTCAACTGTTTGTACAGACCCAGAGACGGTATCCATGTCACACCGTCATGTCACCACGGCTACGGGGAGGGTTTCTTGACCCTTTAAGGTCAATGCTTGTTTTTATTGCTGGTCACATTGCTTGAATTTAGTCTTTGAATGCAATGGCAATGTCAAGCATAATAAACGTGAAAGAGACACCCGTGAGATAATAATCGTTCAAATCACACGTGTGTATATCATGTAAATGAGGTCATGTCAAGCAAGTCTGGCAGGGACCTGTTTTTCCACTGCTTATGATGCCAAAGTCACCGAGATAAACGTCATTATAGAAACACAAATTGCGCTCGATGAATTTTTAGAACTAACACGTCACGCCACACTTTCAGAATGACGTTTCTTTGCTTTGACGTAATAGATTGCATAAGGCTTTAGAAGAGATCGAGGTTCCAAAACAAGCGTCTTCAATTTAGCCGCCTAGACTGCAGGACATTTTCAGTAAAATACACGTAAGTACAGTATGTAGGATAAACAGAATACTACATGGCTTGCTGTGTCGTACCAGATTTACACGAGTTGCTTTTTCAAATAGTGAACAGCTCGCTTTCGCTCGCAGTTCAATATTTAAAAAATCAACTCGTGTAAATCTGGTACGACACAGCAAGCCATGTAGTATTCTCTATTAATCTGATATTGACAGCTTGATGACTTGACCGCCGCTTGCATGATTGATTGATCGATGTAATTATCAGATGAATACTGATGCAAGTAAGTGTGGTCACGGTTCTGCGTATCTCTCATATGTAATATAGTGTCGATGATGGTGCATGGTAACACTGACCTGTCGGCGAGGGTGTTGGAAGCGGAGTTGACGATGACGTAGGGCAGGTTGTTGATGGCACCCATCAGGAACAACGCCACCTGGTGTGCAACATATATATGCAAGTTTTAATATGCAAGTCTCGATGGGGTTATGTTTACAGAGGGTATGAACAGAAAGTATTCAAAAGCAAGTCTTAAAGGGGAGAGGTCTTTAATCAGGGGTGGGGTGGGTTTAGATGATTCTTTTAGCTTTGTTCCATTCGCTATCGAAACGAGATAAGGGCGAAAGAATAAAATGACGATGAAGATAAAGAAGAAGATACGATGAAAAAGAATAGTACAAAAGAAACGTAAAATATGCCAACAACATATCAAACCAAGTGTCTACCAGACGGGAAAATCAACAACAAAACCAGTCACTCTACGTTTTTCTCTCGTGCATATCAAACCAAGTGACGGACTAACCTAAATCATTCACTGAAGCAAACGAACACTGACAGCTTGGAACAAGCAAAGGCACAAGACACCGGTTTGAACAAATACAAATCACCAGTTTCTTTAACACCCATATATGTTCAAGAAAAGGTTCTATAAAGACAACCAAACTTTGTTACGTTATCTGTTATATCTTGCTGCCAAAAATACTCTAGAAAGAAACAAGAAAAAAGTTCCTCTTCTGTAATGTACCGAGTTCAATATCGGGTGCCTTTGCCTCTTAACTTTTCTGCATAACAAGTTTAATTTTTCCCTTTGCAAGGAAGTCTTTCTAGCGCAGTGGTTAGTGAACTGCTGTTAGAATCGTTAGGAATTTTTATTTTATTTGTTGTTTTCTTTACTCTCCTTTCTTTTGTTTTATTTTACTCCATTCATTTTTATTCCAACGCATTATTAGCGATCAATTTGCAACACTGACCAAAGCTCACGAGGCAATGATTTGGTATTGATCACTGCGGAATTCGTTCGCCAACCACTGAAGCAACATGAATTACTGGACCCGAGGCCAGAAGCAACATTAGTTAACAAAATTAAGTACATTGAAACCCCCTTTTAAGGCCTCCAAAGACCTGAGAAGTTCAGGTCTAAAAAAGGAGGGAGTCTTAAAATGGGGTTATGTTTACCCCAGTGTATGAACAGAAAGTATTCTTCTTTTTCTTTATTTGGTGTTTAACGTCGTTTTCAACCACGAAGGTTATATCGCGACGAGGGAAAGGGGGGAGATGGGATAGGGGAAAGGGGGGGGGGGGGGGAGATGGGATAGAGCCACTTGTTAAGTGTTTCTTGTTCACAAAAGCACTAATAAAAAATTGCTCCAGGGGCTTGCAACGTAGTACAATATATGACCTTACTGGGAGAATGCAAGTTTCCAGTACAAAGGACTAAACATTTCTTACATACTGCTTGACTAAAATCTTTACAAACATTGACTATATTCTATACAAGAACCACTTAACAAGGGTAAAAGGAGAAACAGAATCCGTTAGTCGCCTCATACGACATGCGGGGTGCAGAGAAATAAGGATGTGGAAAAGAAGACTTTTGGTAAGTGAAATAAAGGTGATGGATCCAGTCAGGTAGAAATAAGACAACAAGAAAAGAATTGGAAAACTGCAGGGAATAGTAGGGAGAGTTTTCTTGGAAGGAAATATAGGTGAAAGGACTGGTAAGGCAGAAATAAGACAAAAGAAGAGAAAATATTCAAAAGCAAGCCTTAAAGGGGAGAGGTCTTGAATCGGGGCTGGGGTGGGGTGTCTTAAAAGGAGGGTTTAATTGTACATAACACATCAACATGGAAACAATTAACAACAAAAATTAATGTGTTTAAAATGTAGCAAAACATAAGTCTGCAGGGTTAGCATCGAATTACTTCTACAAAATCTCGTGATACTTACGAACCGCATATCTCGCTACGTGACTGAGTCGCTCATCGCTGTTGCCAAAATACAAGTCTTTTTGAGTCTAAGCCTGATCTAGATGGATATATTTTAACAGATGTTATTAAAATGAAAAAAGAGTTGACATAATGCCAACGTATGCCAAATGTTTTATAACTGAAACCATTAACAGCTAGGCGGTTGAGAATAATCCAATCAAAAGAAGACTGTGGGCAGAACCTGGAGTTTACGAAACCAATGCACAGACACAATTTTTCAAAATGTCCCTCATAAAACCTCTTTGACATTGTGTTTAATACTGTACCTTCAACTCAACAGTAAAACCAATGAACATGTACGGCTTGTAAGTGTATTAACTATGCCAGTAAATGATCGCACGCGAAGCCACTTTAACTTGTTGCACACGAAAATTGGTTGGTTAAAATGAACAAGGACCCAAGCTGTGTTTTTATAAAAGAAGGAGTCCGGACACATGTTTTGTTTTGGCTACATGTGTTGCAAAGTATTTAAAACGGCGGTATTACTGTATATACAGTGGTGCCTGTGTTGAAAGGCGAATACCATTTGGACCAGCCATGAATGTTGGAACATTGCACGCGGGGTATCTTGACCGGCACATTTTAGAAGAAATACATATAATGAAAGTAACAACAAAAGTTTTTTTTAAGCGAGGTGACCGCAATCTGCATGAAATACCTCTTCATTTATATACAGCGCTCGATCTGTTCTCCTATTTCATTGTGAGTGCGTGCGTGCGTGCTTGCGTGCGTGCGTGCGTGCGTGCGTGTGTGTGTGTGTGTGTGTGTGTGTAAACAAAATTGAGTGCAGTTCCGTTCAGCTCGCTACATTAGATTTCCTCGCGGCGAGAATTGCCTAAGAAACGCTACTTCCTCGCCACACTCGCCAAATCTAGCGTCTAAGAAACGGAGGACTGGCTGAACGAGAGCAGTACACAACATTGAAAGGACGAAGGCCAAGCGACTGTACAGTGGGGGGGGGGGGGGGGGGGGGGGGTGGGGGGGGGGGGGGGTGGGGGGGGGGGGGGGGGGGGGGTGGAGAGAGAAAGAGAGAGAGAGACAGATCAGACACAATGTAAATAAGCTGACTCTCAATCCCCCTTTACCCCTCAAAAAATCACTTTCTGTTTATCTGATAAACCGTTTAAACGCCAGTAATGTATTCCAAGTTCGTAGTGGTGGTAGGGGAAGGGCTCCTAATATGGACCACTTTTTGTTTCATGGTGATAACTAGCTTGTTTTCTTGCGAATAAATTTCATTTTGTGTTAGGTTGTACCGTTAGGCCTAATTAGAGTGAAATAGCTTTGATAGACATTCAGCAAAAATTAAATACAGAAAAAATCACAAAGGGTCCATATAACCCTAATATGGACCAGTGAAGCGGCCTTCACGAATCACTGTAAAAAGCCCCCTATATTCTAAAATAACATGATACAACTTAGTGTACAAGTCAGCCTAATTAAAATATGCTCCAGATGTATCTGTTTCGGGTTGATGAGAGCATTATTTGAAGCACACCAGGAAACTAAAGGAGCTTATCAAAAACAGAGTGAAAATAAGTGAAATTATCAACTTACACGAAAAGAAGACTTTTTGTTGCATTTTTTTTTAATCTGGAGGGCTAGTTATAGGTTATTTCCAGCAAGCTTCCTAATAAATGAATGAAAATAGCCTTTAGCTTTTATTTTCTTCGATTTGTTGAAGGTGGTCCATATTAGGGGACTCGCACATACTTTGAGATTTTGCTATTATTTTTTGTTTGCAGTACAAACTCGGGGTCAACACTGCTAAAATGTAACAAATACGGTTTTAGCTGTCATATATGGGTGCGTCTCAGAAACTGAACCTTTTTGTGTGTGCCATAATCAAATTAGCCCACAGTTGAAACATACTGAATTTTAAATCATGATATTGGTATTTTTGAAAAGTAAAATGAATAAAGAAATAATACAAACAAAACTGAGTATTTTGCATGATTATTATGAAGGTTGTTTTGCGAAAAAAATGATTGGATGCGTGAAAAATGGAGGTCTGATCTGTGACATGAACCATCAACTAGTTTTGCACCTCACTACAAGAATCGTTTAGAATGTCCAAGGACTGCTATTCTTGTTATGTGTGTTTGGTTTAAGTGTACTTGACAGTTGAAATGTTATTTTGTCCACAGAATTGTTTTTTTAAACGAAATTAATCGCTTGAAAGTTTGCCATCACTTTCTGTTAGGAAACGCTACCGTTGCTGAGCTTTGGTTCAGTTTTGTGTGTTGCATGTGGTTGACTTATTTGTACTTTGTGGGAAAGTACCGATATTATATTTTGTAAACACAATATTTATGCTTGGACGAGAATGCAGGTGAACTTTCTAGTCCTGTCAAAACAAGTTGTTTACCATGCTGTTTTAGTGTGAGTTCGTGGCGTTCGATCGGATTAAGGGTGTCGGCACCTTTTGATGTACGTCACAGAGAACGTCACCATTCTAGTCCATGGGCGGTTCGCATATAATGTAGTTGTATCATGTTCGGTCTGGAATATTCTCGAGATTGAGTATTTACTATATATGCCAGCGCGATTTGAATGTTAAAAAGCTTCTATTTGAGTTCTGCTACGATGTGCAGTTGTATGTATTGAATGCTGAATAAATCCTCGAACTCAATTTGACGAGTTGTTTTCTGCTGCTGCGAAGACGGGCGACGTAGAATAAAAGAACACAACTATACGACATTTGAGAACTTGTGGCAATCTCAAGTGTCGTGTAACAATTGGGGGCCAAGCCAAGGATCTACGTTTAACGCCAAGGGTTTTCCAGTAACAAGGACTAGCGTCAAGACAGTCACAGGAGGTAGCCATCAATCGGGTGTATCCTGAGGGATCAGTATTGAGACTACGGAACCGTGGATTCGGTGTGACTGGTGAAGAGTTTGGTAATCGCCGCAGCTCGGTACGGTGAGCGACGCCGGAGTGTATCGGGATTACAGAGGTTAGCTGCCGTTTGGACGAGACGGACTTCGTCGCGGAGCTAGTGCATTAATACTACGAAATACGACTGAGGTACGTCGTGTACGTATCGTGAGCAGAGTGCGCCGTCACGTTAGACGAGGAGGGTGGCAGCCTGCGTCTACGAAGGTGACCAGCGACGAGAGAAGCATCGGAGGTGCAGTAGAGACTGTGTTCTTTTAGAAGACTACATTCGTCTACGTTCGTGGCTGTGAAAGAATACAGACGAACGCACCGGAAAAGACCAGAATGGCTGAGTTCTGGGCAAAAGGAGTTGAACTGGGACTGAAAGGCAAGCAGCTGACGGAGTTCGTCGAGTCCCAGACACGACTGCTGGCGCAGCGTGAAGAAAGACAAGCGCAGCGTGAGCGTGAAGAAAGACAAGCGCAGCGTGAAGAAAAAGAAAGACAAGCGCAGCGTGAAGAAAGACAAGCGCAGCGTGAAGATAAAGAAAGACAAGCGCAGCGTGAAGAAAGAGAAAGAGAAGCACAGCGTGAAGAAAGGCAAATTGAGCTGAAACGCTTAGAGCTCCAGATAGAAATGGAGACGAAACGCTTAGAGCTTCAGACAGAAATGGTGCGTGTTCAAAGTGAGCACGAGGCACCACGCCAAAGAGATAACCAGCAGCAAATGTTACACAGGGCACCGAAACTTCCAGCATTCGCTGACGGGAAGGACCAGATCGACTGCTACCTTGCAAGATTCGAGAGGTTCGCTGAGAGTGCTAGATGGCAGCGCGACGACTGGGCGATTCTACTCAGCGCACATTTGACTGGGGCAGCACTTGAGGTCTACACTAGACTCTCAAATGATGACGCCAGAGACTATGATGTACTGAAGGAAGCTCTGTTGCGTTGCTACAACTTCACTGAAAGGGGCTACCGTCAACGCTTCCGCGAATGCCAGCCATTGTCTGGAGAGACACCGAGCCAGTTTGTGGAGCGCCTGTCGTCATACCTGCAGAAGTGGGTGGAGTTATCAGGTGAAGAGCAGTCATACGAGAGTCTGCGGGACTTGATCGTGAAGGAGCAGTTCCTTAATGCCTGCCCGAAGGACCTGGCGACCCGCTTGGAAAAGCAAAAACTGCGGGGTTTGAAGGACATTACTGATGCTGCTGAGCGTTATCTCATTGCTCATGGAAGGACCCTGGGGACGTCAAAGTCATCGAAACCTTTCCAGAAGAGTGGGAACCAGGGAAACCAACCTGCCAAGGGACAAACTGAGTCCGCACCATCATCCAATGAAGGGCAGAACATAACGTGTTTCCATTGCAATGCCAAGGGCCACCGAGTCGCCAACTGCCCCCAAAAGAAAAATAACGGACATGTCAATGACAAAGCGCAAGAACATCGACGGAGATATTACGACAACAAGAGGCAAACGAGTGGCTCGAACCAACAAGTATGTGCGAGCAGCGTCATACTTCCAAGGGCTGCCGAGCAAGTGGCTACACCATTGGACGTGGAAGAATGTATTTCTGATGGCCAGCTTCTACTCGCCAATGGCAAGTCTGTCGTCGCCAGCGCAGCTGTGTCAGTGTCGAACATGCCCGTGTCGAAGGGATTTGTTGAGAAACAGGAAGTGACTGTTCTCAGAGATTCGGGCTGCAATGGGGTCATCGTCAAAGAGGATCTGGTGCCAACAGAGAAGTTCACTGGTGACTTCAAGTGGACGCTCATGGCTGACAGCAAATGCGTGAAGGCACCAGTGGTAAAAATCCAGATCGATACTCCATACTTCACCGGAGAAGTTGAGGCCGTCTGCCTGAAGAAGCACTTGTACGATCTATTAATTGGGAACATTGGGGGTGCGAGACGTCCTGATGACCCTGATGTCGAATGGAGAATGGGCGCAGCTCAGCCTGCTGTTGAGGAGGAAGACCCACTGCCATTCGCGAATGAAGATATCAGCGAACTGTTACGAGATGACAGAGCAACTGTGCATCGCCGCGACCAGCCGCAGGTTGTAAGCGCTGTGACGACCAGAGCCCAGGCGAAGAAGGACAAAACAACTACGCCACTCAGGGTCACCAACAGTTCTGCAACTGCTGTCGTGGACAGGGATCAGCTGATTCAGCTACAGGAAGTTGATTCGACCTTAACAAAGTACAGGAGTCGTCCTGTCAAGAAGATGACTAAGGGCGAAGACACTGTGCAATTTGAAGTGAAGGCCAAGATCCTGTACAGAGTGTTCCAGCACGCGAGAGTCAACGGTGGGAAGCCATTACGTCAAGTTCTGGTGCCTCAACCACTTAGGCGCCAGGTGATGGAGGTGGCCCACGACTCTATTATGGGAGGTCACCTGGGTGTCAAGAAGACATCGGACAGAATCCAGGCTGCGTTTTACTGGCCAGGACTGCATGCAGATGTGACTCGATTCTGCCGATCGTGCGATATTTGCCAGAAAACCATACCTCGAGGAAGGGTCCCGAAAGTGCCGTTGCAGAAGATGCCTTTGATCGACCGACCTTTCAAGAGGGTGGCCATTGACCTCATCGGCGAGATCAAACCGCCAAGTGAAGCGGGTCATCGTTGGGTACTGACCCTGGTAGACTATGCAACCAGGTACCCAGAAGCCGTGCCTCTGAAGAAAATTGACACGGAGACTGTTGCCGAGGCACTTGTGGACATTTTCAGCAGAATTGGGGTTCCTGAAGAGATCCTCACAGACCTGGGGACACAGTTTGTCTCTGAATGCATGGAAGAGGTCAACAGGCTGCTGAGCATTCGTCACTTGACTACGACACCCTATCACCCGATGTGCAATGGGCTGGTCGAAAAATTCAATGCGACGCTGAAGTCCACGCTGAAGAAACTATGCAGTGAGCAGCCAAGGCAGTGGCATCGCTACATCAATGCCTTGCTGTTTGCATACAAGGAGGTGCCACAAGAGTCCACTGGATTCTCCCCGTTTGAGCTGATGTACGGGCGGACAGTGAGAGGCCCGATGCAGATACTAAAGGAATTGTGGACGAAAGATGTGGACACACCTGAAGTGAAGAACAGTTACCAGTACGTGTTCGAGTTGCGAGAGAAACTGGAGGAGACTCTCGAGATTGCGAGAGAAAACTTGAGAAAGTCTCAGGATAGTGGAAAGCACTACTACGACCGCAAAGCCGTAAACAGGAAGTTTACACAAGGTAACAAAGTGCTGATACTGCTTCCCACTGATCACAACAAACTACTGATGCAGTGGAAAGGCCCATACGAGGTTGAGGCCGTGGTAGGGATCAACGACTACAAGGTGAATGTCGGCAAGAAGTCCAAGATCTACCACGCTAACCTCCTGAAACTGTATGTGGAGAGACCTCCGGAAGCAGTACAGGTCGCAGCAAGTGCGGAAGAACCAGCCGAACTAGACGAGTTCGACGGTGAGGAACTACTGGAGTTGGGAGACCTCCACAAGAAAGAGGGAGTGGATGACGTCAAGTTAGGACCTGACCTGACAGAAGACCAGCAGAAGGAGCTGCATGATTTTATGGGCGACTTCACCCATAGGTTCTCTGATGTTCCAGGCTCTACGTCCTTGGTCGAACATGAAGTCCACCTCACATCTGACGTTCCTGTTCGCTCAAAACCATACCCTATCCCGTTTCAGGCTCGGGAATCCTTGAAGAAGGACATCGACAACATGTTGAAGATGGGGGTCATCCGTGAATCATCATCCCCTTACTCATCTCCCGTTGTTGTTGTCAAGAAGAAAGACGGCACAAACAGGGTATGCATTGACTTTAGGAAAGTCAATAAGATCACCGTGTTTGACCCTGAACCAATGCCGACGGCAACTGATCTATTCCGACAGTTAACCGGCAGTAAGATCTTCTCAAAGATCGATCTCAGCAAGGGATATTGGCAGATTCCTGTGCGCGAAGAGGACATACCAAAGACCGCCTTTGCAACTCCAGACGGAACGTATGAGTGCCTGCGGATGCCTTTTGGCATGGTGAACAGTGGTGCTACCCTTACGAGGGGAATGCGAAAAATGCTCAAAGGAATGAAGAATGTTGTGTACTACTGGGATGATCTGCTAGTCCACACGGAGACCTTTGCGGAGCATCTGGAGACTTTGAGGGAACTGTTTTCCCGCCTGACAAAAGCCAATCTGACCGTGAGACCCAGCAAGTGCATTTTGGGGACCGACAACGTTGACTTCATAGGCCATTCACTGAAGGAAGGTCAAAAGGGGCTTTTGTTGGAAAACGTCACCAAGATCCTCAATGCGCCACGTCCTGAAACCAAGAAGCAGGTGCGATCCTTCCTTGGATTGGCTGGGTACTACAGAGAGTTCATTCCAAACTTCGCCGCCATAACGGCGCCTTTGTCGGACATGACCCGGAAAGGATGCCCCAACCGAATACTCTGGGGACCAGCTCAGGAGAAGGCATACCAGACCGTGCGCGACCTGATGTCACGAGACCCGGTGCTTCGCCTTCCTGATACTACCAAAGAGTTCATCTTGCGTACAGACGCATCGGACGAAGGGATCGGCGCCATGCTGATGCAAGAACATGGAGGTAAACCGTTTCCGGTCAGCTATGCCAGCAAGAAGCTGTCAGGAGCCAAGAAGAACTACTCGACCATGGAGAAAGAGTGTTTAGCCATCGTGTGGGGAATCAAGAAATTTGAACTCTACCTCCAAGGGGTGAAATTCGTGCTTCAGACTGATCACAAACCCCTCACCTACCTGAACTCTGCGAAGTTTGTGAATAATCGTATCATGAGGTGGGTGATGTACTTGCAGAACTTTGATATGCGAGTGGAATCGATCAAAGGTTCAGACAATGTTGGAGCAGATTTTCTCAGCCGAGTATGTGAGTAAAACTGTGTTCATTCTCCAACAGACTAATGTACATACCTGGATTTCAATCTGTTATGTATACATAGTATGTGTACAGGTAGCGTTTCAATGATTGAAAGAAATTAGGTAAATTTCTTCTTGTGTTGGGGGTAATGTTAGGAAACGCTACCGTTGCTGAGCTTTGGTTCAGTTTTGTGTGTTGCATGTGGTTGACTTATTTGTACTTTGTGGGAAAGTACCGATATTATATTTTGTAAACACAATATTTATGCTTGGACGAGAATGCAGGTGAACTTTCTAGTCCTGTCAAAACAAGTTGTTTACCATGCTGTTTTAGTGTGAGTTCGTGGCGTTCGATCGGATTAAGGGTGTCGGCACCTTTTGATGTACGTCACAGAGAATCACCATTCTAGTCCATGGGCGGTTCGCATATAATGTAGTTGTATCATGTTCGGTCTGGAATATTCTCGAGATTGAGTATTTACTATATATGCCAGCGCGATTTGAATGTTAAAAAGCTTCTATTTGAGTTCTGCTACGATGTGCAGTTGTATGTATTGAATGCTGAATAAATCCTCGAACTCAATTTGACGAGTTGTTTTCTGCTGCTGCGAAGACGGGCGACGTAGAATAAAAGAACACAACTATACGACATTTGAGAACTTGTGGCAATCTCAAGTGTCGTGTAACACTTTCGTAACATAGTTTTCCACACGCGTGCAACAGCAACAAGTCCTAAATTTGAACTTTAGAATTTGCATATTCATCTTCAACACGATCTTGACATGAAAGGGCATAGAAAAGCGCTAAGCTAAATGTTATTTAAGTATTATTTTCTCAAAATTGCATCTGCAAACTAAGTTGAACGTTGCGCAATATGACATGCTTCTTCAAAATTCAGTTACGATGGTGAACGGTTTTGCAAAGAATGTTCAGAGTTTTGAAGAAAGATTAGAACTATTTTGCGCGTAGTAACTTCCTTAGAGGTGCGGGTGACTACGCATGCGCAGTTACAGAGAGAAATAGTTCAGCTTCCAGCAGCGAAGAAAGATTTCGAGCATGTTTCCGAAGTCTGTGATTTTGTTACGAAAGTGATCAACACCTAAGGTTCTTGAGAAAAGGTGAGTTTTTGCTGCTATGATATTCTATGAAGTGAAAAATTAGGCTAAACAGTTGCTCGATTGACGCATTTCACGTCTTCGATATTCTGTCTGAGCTCATTTCCCAATGAGCTGCCTTAAAAACAGGAATGTCCTGCAATTGTAGTATGCGTTAAGAAGCAATATCGTCGAATATAGCTATTCTGATGGACACGTGGGGGGATTCGGGGGCTGTGATTGGATGGTCTCACACATCCCTTTTCCGATCATCAAAGCATAACGCTACGAAAGTTGGCCATTTTTGCCGATATCCAAACGATATCGGCAATAACAAAAACGCATGGTTCCGGTTTCTTCCACGTGTATAAAGTACACGCATACCTCGCCAGGCTTGTGTCTGTGGCTAGTCGACAGACGATGCAATTTGCTTTGTGTGTGTTTTTGTTGTTGCTTACTGTACATGACATACATTACGTGTAAAATCCAGTTCTTTAACTGGCAGCAAACCTTGCAAATTTCCAGAAGCTGCAATCTGAAGCGACCTATCTCTGATTTTTGCAGACGATCTCTCCAATCACCAATGTTTAACACAAAATCAGCAAACT
Organism: Littorina saxatilis; assembly: GCF_037325665.1. Classification (NCBI taxonomy): domain Eukaryota; kingdom Metazoa; phylum Mollusca; class Gastropoda; order Littorinimorpha; family Littorinidae; genus Littorina; species Littorina saxatilis. The sequence continues at coordinate 20,037,257 of NC_090251.1, read as the reverse complement.
CTCCTGTCACATAGAACGTCCATTGTGTAGTGCAATGTTGAAATGAAGTTACCGGTCTGAAACATTTCGTCGTTTCTTCTGAGACAATCCTTGTTCTCTTATCATCTACAGATTTACCGCAGTCTTCACCACGCGAATTCCCAACAGAAGTCAGACTTTCGAACATACAATCTACGTAGGCAAGCATGATACGTCATAACGTCATATGATTCCTAAGATATTGACGTAATGCTAAGCATCCGGTTATCTTGAGTTTTCTCCGTAATACATGTCCGTGGGTTTTTCAATGTTCGGTTATTTCCGTGGCTTCATGCAGAAAGGGAACCGTCGTCTGCAATCAACGACATGGACCATTCTGGTCCTTGTTGCTGACAAAAACATGATTTTAACACAGAATTTAATGTCAGAATAGCTATATAAACGCTATTGTGTTTTCATCGTAGCAATAGGGTCCGATATTTAGACTCGAACAAGTATAATGCGACTCGTCTTCGACTCGTCGGCATTATACTTGTCTCGTCTAAATATCGGGCCCTATTGCTACGCTGAAAACACAATAGCTGTTAATAAGGGTCAAGTGAGAGACCCTGCAAATTAACATTGAAAGTGGGAACTTCGGAAGCAAAGTTGCCAGCTACTCGGTATGCATGAGCTAAATTGAAAGCCGAAGTAGTGGCTTCGAGAGTTCTGAGGTCAAGGTCGAGGAAATTGGGGGAATCCCAATTAGTGCGCATGCGTTTGTAAACGGTAGGCTTGGTGACCAGAGGAAATAAATCTCATCGCGAGTTCGTAAATGTGCCAATGTTCATTGTGCTGTAGCTTTTACTATAGTTGTTGCTTCTGCCTGGTTGAACGAAAGGGTCGGTTCAAAGCTGTGATGATTGTCTTGAAATTGAATGACTGTCTATAATAATGATTTTGTTGACCAGAATGTTGGGGAAAATAAAATATGTATGTACTTCCGATGTCACTCAAAACTTCGGGAGTTGTCGCGAACTTTCCCCATAAGCATACGGGCCCCGATGTCACTCAAAACTTCGGGAGTTGTCGCGAACTTCCCCCATAAGCATACGGGCCCTGAGGACGCGCGTGACGTCACACAGCGAAATACAGGTAAAACGGATGAAAACTTTGACTTATTCTAATCTGAACATTTATTTATGCATTTTCACTCAAAAAGTGACTCAAAGGAATTAGAAATGGAGTGCTCTAAGTTAGGTTTATGGAAAAGTAGCAAATATGGAGATAATAGGGGAATTCCAAACTTCACCTACTGGCGCCAAGATTTCAGAGAGCGCCGAAAGTTTGGGTTGAAGAATGATCAAACAACAGGGCCCTAAAAAGTACCTAAGCACGAACATACAGCTACATAATGGCTATATCCACTCATAATTATCATCTAAAAGCAATATATAGGCTTAGATTGCATAAAATAACACATTCAACTCATTCAATTTAAAAGTAGATAGGTAATGACGTCACAAAACATGGCCGCCGCTGAAACGTAAACAACTCTGTAGTGAGGTTCATGGGCAGAAATTGTCTGTTTGTGCACTGAAAGTGCACATTGTCACAAATGTATCTTTAAATTGCGTCTCCTTATTTTTTATTTTAGAAAACAAATCTGAGAAAAAAGATGTTCGCTTCAAATCAATGCAATGGAGAAACCCAGAAAGAAATAGTGTGTGGAGATCTTAATTCCTTTGTTGTCTTTTTAAGGATTTAAATTTGAACATTTACTGTTTAATAAAATACGCTTTGAATTATCCCCCTTCAAATTATGTCTTAAAAGCAAGACATGATTCAAACCAGATACATTTTTTTTATCTTTTTCAATGTGTTTTCTTTGTAAAAATGAAAATATCTCGTAGTCGGAACAATGTGCAAGTTTGTGTTGTGTTCTAAGAGAGCTAGCCCAGTATGCCTTGCAGCCTATATAAACTTGGCCAAAAAATTATTGCAACAAATTTCAAACCCAAATTAAAGCATTAATCCCCGTGTCATTTTATTAACACTTTATATGCCAGAAAAGGCCGTTCACATAACCTTCAGGATCACCATTTGGATTAAATATTTCTTTTACAGGGATCACGTGACCGCCGCTCAAGTAAGTGTACCCTCAAAATCGACCAGACAAAAACGGAAGAGTCGAATGAAAAATCGACAAAAAATCACAATAGGCAAAACTTTGCAACTTTGACATACGAAAAGAAAGTCAAACCAATTATCTACCCTGAACACATTGTTTTGTTTTGCTACCCTGTGTATTTCGCGTGCTATGCTATTCCTACTGATGCAGGTGTCGATCGCAAAAGCGGTCAAAAACGGAACGTTTTACGTCAATTCTTAGGGGTATCATGTCAAATAGCGCTACATTTTAGCAATGACGTAGTGGATTGTTTTGAAACTTTCAGAATAGTTTACCAACATACTAGAGATACTTCGTGCGAAAGTGTTACGAAGCGGTTTACTCGTATTTTTGGCCTATTGTGTATTGTTGTAAATAGAATAGACTATAGCGATGGTCAGACATTGGAAAGGGCTATAGGCTGCATACCGTCGCGTTGACCGCAGTTGAACCTTGTGTAACTGACAAGGTTTTTCACGTGCAAGTAATGCAGGCGACAGCTCACTGGCAATGTCATAGCAAGAACGACTTTGTAAAATCAGTCGCCGTCAAGGAGCCAAGCTCGACTCATGTTTTTCGTAACACTTTAGCAGACGGGCTCCTGTTTTAGGTATCTGACTGAAGAAGGATGAAGACTGACGAACTTTCCCTATCAGTCTACGTGATATCTTCCATTTTCATATTCATGCCAGGCCGGCGACTGTACTAAATGTTGGCTTTACACTCTTTTGAGGTATGTTTGAAACCGGTTATATTTTCATGTCATGTTGTCGTATGTGAGAAGAGTGACTGTTTCTGTGTTTAACGTTATTGTGTAGGCCTAAGCTATTGTACTACACTGCTTAAACATGTGAGGGTTTTACGTAACGTTTTCTTGGCTTTAGAAAACAGGAATTAACGTGTAAATAATTATATTGGCTCATGCAGCTTAATATGTTGGACGAGTGAGTATTTTTATTGTGCGAGTGAAAGAAACTAAAGACAAGTTGATTTATGGACTATAAACTTTACAGTGTTCCAACTGGAGGGTTTCATCGACGGAGGCTGAACTGAACTGGTGACTGCGGCTTGGTGTACATGACCATGGCATGGAGAGCTGGCAGAGTTCTACAGTTAGCCGCCGAGACGAACTGGAAGGATCAAGGACTACGTCAAGCAATGGTTGCGGTGTCGTGAGGACTGGTGCATCCTTGTCAGTCGTCTGAAGGACTTACAGCCATACCAACATCTTGAAAGCCGAAAGATGGCAGTAGGGTAACGTACAGTAGAATACCTATTCGTCTTACCTGTTAAGCTGCTTTGTTTGAGCCAAAAGGTGTCTGCGTCTTGGACTGTAGAGTTTCTTGCGGTGTTGTCGGCCTAGGGTACTGGTCGAAGCCGGAAATGATTTTGTGATGTAAAAAGCTTTGTAAACTAATAATAATTAGTCTTGGCAGTGTCAAGATCCATTTAACACCAGGTTTTTGCGTGTGTGAGTGCGTGTGCGCTTGTGCCTTGTAAGCTACGGTAGCGGACAACTATTCAGATTACATTCAAGTCTGTAAACAAATACTAAATTTATAGAGTTGTGTAGAGGCATTTATGATTGTCTAAAAACCGGGCTATACCACTCCATAACATCTGGCGCCCAATAGTGTTTGTTTGTTTGACCCTTTAGCAGTATTGTTTTCTATCTCAAGGCACGTGCGCTTACACGGGTGTGAATGATTGTTTTGTTTGTCCTGTTTATCCAGTAACATTTTCAGATTTGATTTGATTTTTGATTTGATGTGTTGACTGGCATATTCTTGCAAGGCCAAGGTCTTACTCGAGTTTCATTTCATGATATTTTTTTTTTAAACAGCTTCTGAACATGACCCCGGTATATAATTCTTTTGACTTTTTGGATAATCTCTGATCGAGATCCAGAAAATTTCATCGTTTTTTCAACAATTCATTTTCTTTTGAGGAAAGGGGGTGATGTTACGAAGCGGTTTACTCGTATTTTTGGCCTATTGTGTATTGTTGTAAATAGAATAGACTATAGCGATGGTCAGACATTGGAAAGGGCTATAGGCTGCATACCGTCGCGTTGACCGCAGTTGAACCTTGTGTAACTGACAAGGTTTTTCACGTGCAAGTAATGCAGGCGACAGCTCACTGGCAATGTCATAGCAAGAACGACTTTGTAAAATCAGTCGCCGTCAAGGAGCCAAGCTCGACTCATGTTTTTCGTAACACTTTAGCAGACGGGCTCCTGTTTTAGGTATCTGACTGAAGAAGGATGAAGACTGACGAACTTTCCCTATCAGTCTACGTGATATCTTCCATTTTCATATTCATGCCAGGCCGGCGACTGTACTAAATGTTGGCTTTACACTCTTTTGAGGTATGTTTGAAACCGGTTATATTTTCATGTCATGTTGTCGTATGTGAGAAGAGTGACTGTTTCTGTGTTTAACGTTATTGTGTAGGCCTAAGCTATTGTACTACACTGCTTAAACATGTGAGGGTTTTACGTAACGTTTTCTTGGCTTTAGAAAACAGGAATTAACGTGTAAATAATTATATTGGCTCATGCAGCTTAATATGTTGGACGAGTGAGTATTTTTATTGTGCGAGTGAAAGAAACTAAAGACAAGTTGATTTATGGACTATAAACTTTACAGTGTTCCAACTGGAGGGTTTCATCGACGGAGGCTGAACTGAACTGGTGACTGCGGCTTGGTGTACATGACCATGGCATGGAGAGCTGGCAGAGTTCTACAGTTAGCCGCCGAGACGAACTGGAAGGATCAAGGACTACGTCAAGCAATGGTTGCGGTGTCGTGAGGACTGGTGCATCCTTGTCAGTCGTCTGAAGGACTTACAGCCATACCAACATCTTGAAAGCCGAAAGATGGCAGTAGGGTAACGTACAGTAGAATACCTATTCGTCTTACCTGTTAAGCTGCTTTGTTTGAGCCAAAAGGTGTCTGCGTCTTGGACTGTAGAGTTTCTTGCGGTGTTGTCGGCCTAGGGTACTGGTCGAAGCCGGAAATGATTTTGTGATGTAAAAAGCTTTGTAAACTAATAATAATTAGTCTTGGCAGTGTCAAGATCCATTTAACACCAGGTTTTTGCGTGTGTGAGTGCGTGTGCGCTTGTGCCTTGTAAGCTACGGTAGCGGACAACTATTCAGATTACATTCAAGTCTGTAAACAAATACTAAATTTATAGAGTTGTGTAGAGGCATTTATGATTGTCTAAAAACCGGGCTATACCACTCCATAACAGAAAGTTTGGATCGTTACGGTTATTTATCCAGATGTGACACCATGTTTCGGAAAATGTTGTTAAACTTGTCATAGGATTGTTTACATGTGTCCAACAAATTCATGACTTTGCATATCCACAGATAAATGATTGATACAGATTTTTATCTAAGTTTCATTTGCGTGTAGCTGCTGGCGTTAATTTGCTAGTCATGCGAACACAGTCGCGTAAGGCGAAAATACATTTAGTCAAGCTGTCGAACTCACAGAATGAAACTGAACGCACTGCAATTTTTCAGCAAGACCGTATACTCGTAGCATCGTCAGTCCACCGCTCGTGACAAGAAGAGCGGGGTAGTAGTTGCATTGAGAAGGATAGCACGCTTTTCTGTACCTCTCTTCGTTTTAACTTTCTGAGCGTGTTTTTAATCCAAACATATCATATCTACACTACTCACAAAAAGTTAAGGATCACTATGAGAAAACAGGTGCTCAATAAAATCAGTTCGCTACTGTTATTTCTTTCTCAGTCAAACCAAATTGTTATGAATTCTTGTTCAGCTGTAAGTGGGCGATGTTGTATTAGTGGGAACATTGCATGAGATTCTCTACTACTGAGCTTGGTAGCAAAAGAAAAAGCGGAAACTTGCGAAAAAGGACCTTGTTTTGGATCGTTCAGCCCGAACACATTGCACAAGCCACATGGAAAAACCATTATGCACGTGCAAGCACTGCTGTTTATGTGTGAGATGCTGTCACTTGCTTGGCTTTTTGAGAAGCCATACCACCAGTATTAGGCATTATCTGACAATGCCTCCACGACGAAAATTGAACGAGTTTGAGACGGGACGAGCTGTTGCATGGTTCCAAGATGGTGTCCCCAAGCGAGAAGTGGCCAGGCAACTTCACGTGTCCATCTCGGTCATTGTCAGACTGATTCAACGTTTCACAGCCACTGGGAGGGTCCAGGAAAGATGCAGACCTGGGCGACCAAAGAAGACAACTCCACGTGAAGATCGTCTCATTGAACGACTAGCCTTGCAAACAAGAACAGCCTCTTCCAGCATTATTCGAAGGCAGCTGAGGGTGGCTACTAACACCAACATCAGCCAGCAGACCATACGGAATCGCCTTTATGGGTTTAACCTCCGTTCTCGTCGCCCAGCTGTACGGCCACGCTTAACTCCTGCCCATAGGGCAGCACTACAGACGTCACCTGAGGTGGACACGTCAGCAATGGTCCCAGGTCCTGTTCAGTGATGAATCACACTTCACCCTGAACCACAACGACGACCGACTGAGGGTCTGGGGGCGCCAAGGGGAACGCTACATTGACGCCACTGTCCAAGAAAAGGTAGCCTTTGGTGGAGGTTCTGTAATGGTCTGGGGGGCCTTCAGCCTTCACCACAGAACACCCTTGTTTCATGTACAGGGTAACCTGACTGGCCTCCGATACCGGGATAAGATCCTTCGACCGCTGGCTGTGCCTTAACTGCAGCAGATGGGACCGCAGGCTGTCTACCAGGATGACAACGCTCGCCCCCACAGGGCAAGGGTGGTCAACGACTTCCTGCAGCAGTCTGGAGTCAACAGAATGGAGTGACCAGCATGCAGTCCCGATCTCAACCCGATTGAGAACCTGTGGGATGAGTTGGATCGCAAAGTGAGGAGCAACCACCCCCCTCTCAGGGATGTCCAGCACCTCTACCAGCTGCTGCAGGCAGAGTGGCAGGCGCTTCCACAGAGGATCTTCACCACCCTGGTCAACTCTATGAGGACTCGCTGCGTCGAGTGCCAGAACAGCCAGGGCGGTTACACGCATTACTGAACTTTTGGGAGCATCTGAATGCCATGTCTTGTGATTTCAACGACTTTGTGAAATTACATTTTGATACGTACACACTTTGATAAAATGTACAGACCAAACGATTGCTCGAAATTAAAGGAAATGTTGTATCGTTATCACTAAAGCATTGAATTAAACGTGTGCCAAATACCAACGCATTGGCTTTCTTATTTGGAAAGTTATGAATTTGTGTGCAAGTGATCCTTAACTTTTTGTGAGTAGCTTATATGTTTTTGGAATCAGGAACCGACAAGGAATAAGATGAAAGTGTTTTTAACTTGATTTCAAAAATTTAATTTTGATCATAATTTTTATATTTTTAATTTTCAGAGCTTGTTTTTAATCCAAATATAACATATTTATATGTTTTTGGAATCAGGAAATGAAGAATCAGATGAACGTAAATTTGGATCGTTTTATAAAAAAATTTTTTTTTTTACAATTTTCAGATTTTTAATGACCAAAGTCATTAATTAATTTTTAAGCCACCAAGCTGATATGCAATACCGAAGTCCGGCCTTCGTCGAAGATTGCCTCCTCACACAATCGGACCGTGGTGCGTTTTGACGCTAGACCTAACTTTTAAAATCTAAATAATTAATTGACAGCTTGTTTTACAAACATTCTTAAATCATAAAATAACTTTTTTCATCAAGACAAGATCAGTACAATTCGAAGTTTTGAAAGTTTGAAAAAAGAAAAGCCCGGAAGCAGGGTCACGCAAGGTCGTGGTTCTCGTAGCAGACGACGGTTTATAGGCGCCTGTTGCCAGTTCCTCTGAACAGTCAAAAGCCATCGCTAGAGTTCTTTTGAACCACATCCGTTTGTTTCGTGCATAGTCAGAGGTACATAATAACGTGCTATTGCAGATAAGCTCACAGCGAGCCGCATTCAAATTACAAACTGACGACTGCATTGTGAAAAAGGGAAACTGGATCACACGGGTTCACGATGGCCACGCAAAAATAAATTCTTTGAAAATTGCTTGCTCTTTACGGAGGGCACCTAGGAGTGTTTAAATGAAACGGTGTTTGTACTGTGTGTAAAAGCCTGACAGTATCTGGGATGGTTTACTCCTGTAAAGTAAAGTAAGGCTTAATGTATCGATTGGACATTGGATTTCCCTTCTTTGAGCCATGTGACGTCAGAGGCCTACAAAACTTCATATTTGGGCGTTTCAGGTTGACCGAAACTTCAAAGCAACTACAAAACACACGTCATGTGTTTGATTGCATGTGTGTGTGCTCGTTCAATCGTCAAAACAACAACAAAGTCAGTACATGAGGTGTGTTTTGTAGTTCCTTTGAAGTTTTGGTCAACCTGAAACGCCCAAATATGAAGCTTATGTGTTTGATTTCATGTGTGTGTGCTCGTTCAATCGTCAAAACAACAACAAAGTCAGTACCTGAAAGGAATTCGATCAATACATAAATGTTATTTGCGTTTTTGACCAAAATATGACATTTTACACAGATCGAGACAGTCATTGTCTCGGTCTTGGAGAACAATGACTGTCTCGATCTGTGTAAAATGTCATATTTTGGTCAAAAACGCAAATAACGTATACTGTGCCTTTAACTGATCAATGGCTCTTGAAAAAGCATTTTCCAAGAATTTGTGTGCGCTGTGAACAGCCATTGTTGAAACTGTATTAAATTTAAGGGTCAATTAAAGATTTTATTTTTCTAAATGCATGCTAATTTTTTTCTTCTTTTTTTTCTGTTCAAACGGACGGGGTACATCTTTATTTTTAAAACTCTTTCTGGTATGTCGCAGAACAGCAGAACTAATATCTCAAATGACTTGAGATTCCGTGTGTAGTTTACGACATGTGTAAGCCCCAATCACTGAAAGTTTGAAGACAATGCGTTAACGAGTTACTCAAATGTACCATTTTTTGTCTCATTACCCGCTAAAACGGCTTCAAAAACTGCCTTTTATGCCTGCTGTGAGGATTGACACCTACACCGCTCTGCATGCCTTAGCGTCCATGTTAAACAAGATATGTGAACAACACTGACTGTTTTGGGTGCAGATGTAATTGTTCTGTCTAATGACATGCTAAACATGTTTCGATTTAGTTGTTTTATTTTTTTGTCGATTTTATCGCGGGAACCCTGATTTTGCGAATTTGATTTTCGGGGATGTCTGTGTTGTAGGCTCCACTGTATTGACACTACGTCATGTAAACTCAATCTGTTTTTTGAACAAGGTAGGGGAATCAATGGCCTTTTCAGTCATATACTTGGCTTTACAATCAACAGCCTCACCAGAAAGATCTGCCATCAAACGCATCTGTATATTTTTTTATGACGAGTAGTGTAGTACGATAGACATATCCGGGTTGTCTAGGCAGAACGCCACAGAACGTTTGCAAACGTTTTCCAGGCAATGCATAGTTTTGTTGTGGCGATCGCGAACGCTCGCGAACGTTAGCAAGCGCTCTGTACGAGTACCATTGTCTGGGGTCACTGAAGAGTAACAAAGGCGTCCGCTCGCGGAGAATGGTCTAGGCAACGGGGCTTTGTGCGTAGCGTTCTGTAACGTACCTGAGAGGTGGCACGCCAGAAACCATTGCACTGTACTGAGCTTGCTGTTTGACTCTCTCCCTATCTCTCTTTCTCTCTATCGCAGTCTCTCTCTGCCCCCCGCGGGTTAGGGGGAAGAATTTGCCCGATGCTCCCCAGCATGTCGTAAGAGGCGACTAACGGATTCTGTTTCTCCTTTTACCCTTGTTAAGTGTTTCTTGTATAGAATATAGTCAATGTTTGTAAAGATTTTAGTCAAGCAGTATGTAAGGAATGTTAGGTCCTTTGTACTGGAAACTTGCATTCTCCCAGCAAGCCCCTGGAGCAATTTTTTGATTAGTGCTTTTGTGAACAAGAAACAATTAACAAGTGGCTCTATCCCATCTCCCCCATTCCCCCGTCGCGATATAACCTTCGTGGTTGAAAACGACGTTAAACACCAAATAAAGAAAGAAGTCTCTCTCTCTGTCTTGCGTGCTCTCTCTCTCTCTTTCTCTGTCTTTCTCTCTCAGTCCCTCTGTGCCTGTCTCTCTGTCTACGTCACTGTCTCTGTCTCTCTCTTTCTCATTCTCTTTTTCTTTTCTCTCTCCCCCTATCCCTCTCCCTATGTCTTTCTCTTTCTTTCTATCTCTCTCTATATCTGACTGTCTTTCTTTGTGTCCGTCTGAAAGTTTCTCTTTTTTGCTCTCTTTCTATCTCTCTCTTTCTCTTTCGCTCTCTCTCTTCGCCTCCTCCTCTTTTTCTCTCTCTCTCTCTATTTCTCTCTCTCTGTTGATGAACCACTGTCAGTATGTTTGTCCCTGTCCCTGTATCTCTTTCTCTCTTTCTTTGGCACGCGTGTTATTCTCTCTCTCTCTCTCTCTCTCTCTCTCTCTCTTGCTCTCTCCCTCACACACACACACACACACACACACACACACACACATACACACACACACAGGCACACACAAATATACACATTCACGGACACTGACGCACACACACACACATTCACACACATATACACACACACACACACAAACTCACAAACATACGCATACATAGAGACACATATAAACACACACTCGCAGACACATGCATACGCACGGATGCACACACACTCACACACACACACACACACACACACACACACACACACACACACACACACACACACACACACACACACTAACACTAACACACAAAATCAACCTCTTCAGACATCACTTCCCGCCAAAGATGAAGCTTTGAAGATGAAGACCATTGTTGGAGCAGTCCGCGGTACAAGCCATCAACAACTGTACGACGAGTCAGGCTTTATTTCACTTTAAGAGAGGCGTAAACGTCAAAAATTGATATTAGCGAGATTTAAGAAACAGCACGTTTCGTTTTGCAGCTCGTTTCGTTTGGTGAATGAGTCACCCCGCGAAACGGAACGTGTAACGAGACGGCATAGGCCGCAGACAAGATTTAGATGTATTCACGTTTCGTTTCGGAATGAAAGGCCGGGCATGGCAGGATATGATCCGCTGACTGGGCATGGCATAATTTCAACTCCACGAGTCAATAAAGGATTGACATACTCGCATTGCACGCACAAGAGCTTCACATTTTTCAATTCATGCACCTGATCACATACGAAGCCAGAATAAAAATTCGATGCGATGACCTACTTCTGCTTCGCCATTTGCTTTCTCACCATGAAGTTGGATAAATGTACCAGGATCAGCACCCTTCAAAATATTTCAGTTCACAACAGTTGTCTACCTCCAATGAACACATTCTCAGCGCTGAAAGACTGTGAAAGGGTTGATGAATCTAGCAATGCATAAAATGGCCAACAAATAAAACTGTTAGTGTGCAAAAATACTCACAAAAGTTGACGAAATATTGTTCGTTTTTTGGGGGTGGAAAACGTGACTGCGTTTTGACGTTCCACGTTCCGTTTCAGTTGACCTTCACCTTTCCAGCGAGAGACCCCCGAAATAAAGACGTTTACCACAACTTCAAAACGAAACGTCCCAACGTTTCGTTTCTTAAATCTCCGTAATATTTCACAAGATTGTACACCGTAAGGTGCCAAACTACTTACTTGCGATATTGCCACCATTAATATCAACTAATAATCCATATCGCCAGCGCAGACCTTTAGATAGGAAAGTTCCATCGTTTAACACTGAATTATACAAAAACTCATTTCTCCCATCTACAACACAACTCTGGAATTCTTTACCAGACTACATAAAACTTAGTAAGTCCCTCAAGCACTTTTTGTCAAAAAACGATTTAAGTCCGAAAACGTGAAATGCGTCAATCGAGCAACTGTCGTAACTTGGCTACAATGAGACGGTCGGCTCCCTTGCACCATAAACACGAACTGTGACATTCTTGTTTAATTTAGGTGAAATGCTTGAAACAGAGTGGCTGAAAAGCGACAGTTCGATCAGTTACTAACCGAAAAAAACGAGCTCGAGTCATTCGGCAAAAGTGGCGAGCTTTCAAACCATCACGACTGTATTTAATAACTCATATTACATATGAGTAGCATGGTGCAGTGGTTACGGATTCGGAAATTCGAACCGGCGCTCTGGGTTCAAGTGCCGCTGGAAGCACAAAATGGTTTTTTTTATTATTTTTTTATTAATCTTTTTCTTTATAGGCCTGAATTGCATTCAGGCTGCAACAACCGGTTTTTGTCTCTGTGTTCATTTTTTTTTAATTGCGTAAAGAAACTGTCCTATGCTTTCACAAAAAATCCAATCTTGACTTTCAACTGTACATTATTATAAAAAGCAGGAAAAAAGAACAGAAAAAAAAGATCAATAAAGACGGATGCTCCCCGATAAAAAAATTAAAAAAAAGGGTTGAAGCTGCCTGCCAACTGAGATAATTTTAAAAAAAGGAGAAAAAAAGTTCAACATAATCATTTATTTTTCTCCCTAACATTCAGGTCAACAAGGTCATTGTCATAGCTAGGCAGTCATTCGATTCCAAGACAATCATCACAGGTTTGAACCGACCCTTTCGTTTAACCATTCAAAAAACAACAGCAATAACGCACAACGTTCGCCCTTTTGAACTCGTGATGACTTGTTTCTTCTGGTCGCCAAGCTTACCGTTAACAAACGCATGTACTAGTTGGGATTCCCCCAATTTTCGCGACCTTGACCGAATACTCTCGAAGTCAGCACTACGGCGTTCATGCATAGGGAACAGTTAGAAAGTTAACTTCGGGAGTTCCCACTTTCTGACTTCCAGTTCATGCATACGGGCCCAGATTGTTAGCTCTAGGCAACGCACCCCTGGGCCCGTATGCTTATAGGGGAAGTTCGCGACAACTCCCTAAGTTTTGAGTGACATCGAAAGTACTTGCCTCACTTTCGAATGCATGGGCCAGAAAAAGGGTTTACTTCGAAGCAAAGCGAGGAAGTAACTCAGGGTAGTTTGCGACTACTTCTAATGTTTTGAGCGACATCGGAAGTACATCCTCACTTTCGCATGCATGGGACAAAAAAAGAGTTTACTTTGGAAGCTAACGAGGAAGTAAATGAGGGTAAATGTACTTCAGCCAGACCCAGTAGTAAACACGCTACTTCCACAGTTTCTCAGTGCAAAAAGGCAGGGCTTTTCTTCAGTTTTTCATACCAAACCGAGCTGACGCAAATGAATGTCCCAAAGAGAGAAAATAGAAGGAAAAGTCGTATCTTGTGCATGCATTTCGTGCAAATTTCCCTGAATACAAACCTGAGTTGCCAGCTTTGACTTTTGTTTGTTCTGGGTCATTTGCCACCGCTTTTTCATTCCCGCTTATACGAGGGGGTTACTGTGTTTCTATGAAAAATGGGCTCGTTGTGTGCATGTGTGAGTGTGTGTTTGTGTGTGTGTGTATGTGTGTGTGTGTGTGTGTGCACGTGTGTGTGTGTGGGTGTGCTGTTGTTTTTCTCATTGCTTTATGTGTGTGTGTGTGTGTGTGTGTGTGTGTGTGTGTGTGTGTGTGTGTGTGTGTGTGTGTATTTGTGCGAGTGCCTGCCTGCCTGTGTGTGCGAGCGTGTGCGTCTGTTCCTTCAAACGTTTGTTTGCGTGTGCGCGTGTGTGTGTGTGTGTGTTTGTGTGTGTGTGTATGTGTGTGTGTGTGTGTGCATGTGTGTGTGTGTGTGTTCGATGTTATGTGTGTGTTCGACGGGGTGTGTGTGTGTTCGACGGTGTGTGTGTGTGTGTGTGTGTGTGTGTGTGTGTGTGTGTGTGTGTGTGTGTGTGTGTGTGTGTGTTCGACGTTATGTGTGTGTTCGACGTTATGTGTGTGTTCGACGGTGTGTGTGTGTGTGTGTGTGTGTGTGTGTGCGTGCGTGCGTGCGTGCGTGTGTGTGTGTGTGTGTGTGTGTGTTTGTTATGTTATATGAAGTCTTATCCCCGAGTACGCTGGTACAAGGGTCCAGCAGACTGTGTCTGTGTGTCTCGACTTAACAGCTTATTGCTGGGAAACTACTGGGCGCAGTTCGTTCAAAAGTTAATACACTAACTTGATAATAGGTCCGATTGATCGTATTAAAACTTCATAATGTTACCTGGGACCTAAATGCGAAATAAACCACAAAAAAACGACTTGGCGGTGGGAGGAATTCGCGGTGCAACAGCCAGCCAGGCAGTCTGATAGAACGGTGCAAGGTCTCGGCAAACCAAGACTATGCCATACTCGTAGCAAAGCCGCCGAATGGTACCGTAAACCAAGAATAGTGACGTAATTACGTCACGGTCGAAAGTCTTTGACGTCAATGCCTCCCTGTAGTCTTTTTCTCTCGCGCGGTGTGTGTGTGTGTGTTCATTTTGTGCACATGTGTTAGTGTTAGTGTTAGTGTTTGTGCGTGTGTGTGTGTGTGTGTGTGTGTGTGTGTGTGTGTGTGTGTAAGAAAGAAAGAGAGAGAGGGAGGGAGAGAGAGTGTGTGGGGAGGCACCCGCTATTGCCGCCGCGGAACCTTTTTTGTTCTTTTTATATTTAGTCAAGTTTTGACTAAATGTTTTAAAGGCATACTAACGCACTCCCGTGTTTACAAAGTGTAGTTTGCCCACAATCGATGTCAAACGCACCATAAGACCATATAATGACGATACGTCACCATGCGCGGACCATAATACATGCATTACAGCTTGTTCTAGCCTCTGAAAAAGTGAGGATGTCAACAAAGCCGCGGTGTTCTCTCCCTTGCATCAACGTTACATGTGTTGCCAAATCTATAAATAGGACGATCCAGATCAAAATGAAAATTCAAATATCTCAACATTTAAGGGGTCCTAGACCACAATATTTTGCAGGGAACTTAATTTAGTCTGTCTCCAGCTGTTGGTAAAGCAATTAGCGTGTATAGTCATCGAGTACATATGGCTTTAACATAGAGGGGGAATCGAGACGAGGGTCGTTGTGTATATGTGTCTGTGTGTGTGTGTCTGTCTGTGTGTGTGTGTGTGTCTGTCTGTCTGTCTGTCTGTGCGTGTGTGTGTGTGTAGAGCTATTCAGACTAAACTACTGAACCGATCTTTATTAAATTTGACATGAGAGTTCCTGGGAATGATATCACCGGACGTTTTTTTTCATTTTTTCGATTAATACTTTTGATGACGTCATATCCGGCTTTTTGTCAAAGTTGAGGCGGCACTGTCACACCCTCATTTTTTAATAACATTGATTGAAAATTTGGCCAAGCAATCTCTGACAAAGGCCGGACTTTGGTATTGCCTTTCAGCTTGGAGGCTTAAAAATTAATTAATGACTTTGGTCATTAAAAATCTGAAAATTGTAATTAAAATAGATTTTTTATAAAATGATCCAAAATTACATTCATCTTATTCTTCATCATTTTCTGATTCCAAAAACATATAAATATGTTATATCCGGATTGAAAACAAGCTCTGAAAATTAAAAATATAAAAATTATGATCAAAATTAAATTTCCGACATCGATTTAAAAACAATTTCATCTTATTCCTTGTCAGTTCCTGATTCCAAAAACATATAGACATGATATGTTTGGATAAAACACACGCTCAGAAAGTTAAAACGAAGAGAGGTACAGCTCTCTGTCTCTGTCTCTCTCTCTCTCTCTCTCTCTCTCTCTCTCTCTCTCTCTCTCTCTCTCTCTCTCTCTCTCTCTCTCTCTCTCTCACACGCACACGCCGGCACAGCCGGTATCGTACAAACAAACTCACACACAGAAAAACATCCGTGCATATATATATATACTATAGATGATTACCCGTTTCGCCGGGTACCGGCTTCGCCGGGAAGAAGTAGAGCCAAATACCAGGCTGCGCCTGGGACCCGGCTTTGCCGGGTGTACGCCGGCTTAGCGCACGAAGGAAAGGAGATAAACGCGCAAAACACTGGAGACCTTCTAAAAATAGTAACGTGCAGAGACCTTCTAAAAATAGTAACCTAGTAACGGGAATATGAATTGACGCCACACGGAGGAAGGGAGATAATCGGGGCTGAAAACACTGGAGAAGATAAGGAAGAGTTACTGGTAGTGGATCCCGACAACAACAACAACAACAACAACAACAAAATCGGTTCAGCGCGCACAGCGCTGCGCGCTGAGAGCACGTGTTGAAATATCTCATCGATGAGGTTGTGTTCGGGGTGTAGCTGAATACGGTGTCCAAATTTGAAAAAGATCCACCGAGAACTTTGGCCGTGCATCGCGAACAGACAGACAGACAGACAGACAGACACTAGTCGTATATATATATATATATATAGATACGGTAATGGTATAATGCGAGTGAGAGAGGTGAGGGGGAAAGAGCGAGCGAGAAAGAAAGAGCAAGAAAAGACAGATGGAGAGAGAGGGGGGGAGGGGGGGAGACAAGGAGTAAGCGATTTTAAAGAGGTACAGAGAAAGAGTGAATAAGAGGTACAGGGAGAGAGAGAGAGATATATAAAGAGAGAGAGAGAGAGGGAGGGAGAGAGAGAGAGAGAGAGTACTCAGCAGGGCCGGACTAGGCTAAGAGGAGGGGGGGGGGGGGGTTGCCAGTGGTGGTCCAGGGGGATGTTCTGTGGCTGATGGGTAGGTCATGTTCTGAGATAGAAAAATGGTCGCTCCTTGCATGAAACGGCATAAAATAAACAATAATAAAAAATGTTTTTAATAAGTGAGGTACATGTTTAGGCTAGGGTTGCGCAACCCCTATAACCCCCCCGGTAGTCCGGCCCTGCTCAGAATGGTTTATTGTATTAAGGCCTAACGGAGAGAGAGAGAGAGAGAGAGAGAGAGAGAGAGAGAGAGAGAGAGAGAGACTGAGTGAGTGAGTGAGCGAGCGAGTTAGCAAGAGAAAGACACAGAGTCACACACACACACACACACACACACACACACACACACACACACATACACACACATATATATACTGTTCAAAAAAAGAAACGCATAGCTTGTAATATTTGGTTAATTTAGTTATATGGCTACAAGGATATCCACCAAACTGCAGAAAATGTTTATCTGGTCGTCGACCTTTTGTCCATTGCCACAAGTGAGCTCTGCACGTGACGCATGCGTTATCAGTGGCTACAATGTCAAAATTGCTCATTTGGCATGACCACTCGTCATGCTTCAGTGTAATCTCGTGAAACTCGGGGAATATTGAGCTCTCACCATGTCTTCCAAAACCCATAAAAGCGGATTGTTCGCCACAAAGAAATCAGACGACAATTCAGCGACGAAAGATGGCCCGATTGAGCAGAGAAAACCGCCAAATTGCATTGGGTCGTTTACAAGCAGGCCAAAGTCCAAGTGCAATCGCCAGGCACTTCCACGTGTCCCAGAGCACCATCAATAGACTGTGGGTCAGGTTTCAAGCCACTGGCTCCGTTGCTGACTTGCCACGAGCGGGAAGACCAAGGGTGACAACTGCTGCTCACGACCGCTTCATACGGCTCCGCCACCTCCGGAATCGTTTCCTGTCGGCCTCATCTTCTGCCCAGGCTCTCCCCGGGCCACACCGATTATCGGACCAGACCGTGCGGAACCGCCTGCATGAAGCTGGTTTGAGAGCTCGCAGACCTCACAGAGGAGCTGTCCTCACCCGCCGCCATCGCCAGAACCGAGTGCAGTGGGGCAACCAGCACCTTCGCTGGACCGTCCGGAATCACTGGAGACACGTGTGGTTCAGCGACGAGTCCTACTTCCTGCTCCAGCGACATGATGGTCAGAGGAGGGTCTACCGGAGAGTAAACGAACGTTACGCGCCCAACTGTGTGGATGAGGCACCCGTTCATGGTGGTGGAGGCGTCATGGTGTGGGGGGCGATCAATACCGCTGGAAGGAGCACCCTGGTGCACGTCCAAGGGCGCATAACTGCCCAGCGATACGTGGAGGAAATTCTGCGCCCACACGCCCTTCCTCTTCTGGCTGACCAGGATGCCATATTCCAGCAGGACAACGCTCGCCCGCACACAGCACGACTCACCACCCAGTTCCTCACCGACCACCATGTCCAGGTGCTTCCCTGGCCATCCATGTCGCCAGACATGAACCCGATAGAACACCTCTGGGATGAATTGGACAGACGTGTGCGCAGGCGAGAAGAAGCGCCGGCAAATCACCGCGATCTATTGCAGGCACTTCAGGAGGAGTGGGACACCATCCCACAGCAAGATATCCGGCATCTGATCCAGTCCATGCCCAGAAGGTGCCGGGCAGTTGTTGCTGCTCAAGGCAGTCACACCCCCTACTGACTTGACAGCCTCGGCACCCAATCGTATTGATTGACTGATTGATTTGAAGATGCAAATGAACTGTGTGTGCATTCAACTGTGTCCATACCAAATTTCAAACAAATAATCTAAATATTGGATTTTCTGTTAATTTTTTCGACAAATAAAACAAATTTGGCAAGTAGCAACTATGCGTTTCTTTTTTTGAACAGTATATATATATATATATATATATATACACTGAAACAGACACACACATATTGTTCCATATACGTACAGACATACACACAGACAGATGACAAAGTGAATCCAGTATGCCCTCCTCCAACTTCGTTGGGCAGGGGTATACATATTGTTCCATATCTGACAACATTTCACGGGTGAAGCAAGTTTACTTTTAGTATAGTTTCAGAACAATCATGTAAATTAGTAAGCTTTCAGAACAATCACGCATGAGGGCTTCAGGGGCGGATCAGTTGCTTTGTAAGGGGGGATGCACTTTGAATCGAAAGTGAATGTGATGGGCGCGAAGCGCCCGAATTTGCTAGGGGGGGGTCCGGGGGCATGCCCCCCCGGAAAAAATTGTTGCCCAAAGAAGCAAAATGGTGCCATCTGGTGCCATTTGAACTTAGAAATGGTCATAGAATCAGCTTTCCCAATTTTTTTTTTTTTTTTTTTTTTGCTGGAGGGGGGGTGCACCTGCACCCTGTGCACTCCCCCCCCCCCCCCTCGTCCGCCCCTGGGCTTACACAATTACGATGAAATAAATAGTCTACTTTCAGAACAATCATGTAATAGTCACTTTTCAGAACAGTCACGCGTAACACACGGCTGTTACGCGTGATTGTTCTGAAAAGTGACTATTACATGATTGTTCTGAAAGTAGACTATTTATTTTATCGTAATCATGTAAGCCCTCATACGTGATTGTTCTGAAAGCTTACTAATTTACATGATTGTTTTGAAACTTTACTAAAGGTAAACTTGCTTCACCCGTGAAATGTAGTCAGATATGGAACAATATATTATATGTATACCCCTGCCCAACGAAGTGTGTTTGAGTTGATCCGTCTTCTGTGTGCGCGACAGCTTCAGATGTGTGTTTGAGTTGATCCGTCTCTCCACTCCCTTTTTTTAGGTGTAGGGGGTGGGGGAGGTTTGTTCATATCAACTGACACTTTATCAAACCATTTCAATAATTCATATAAAAAATTCTGGTGGTTGCTGTGTAATAAAAAAAACAAGTGTCACTGAAAACAGAGATGTGCTAATACATTTAGCGTTCATGTGTGTGTATGTGGTGTGTGTGTGTGCGTATGTACTCAGTGCACTGGCGTCGGAAACTGGGGGGGGGGGGGCAGCTGCTGTTCCTGGGGTGTGGGGGGGGGGGACAAACATGTCTTTTTGCCCCCCCCCCCCAATATTTAGGATGACAAAAATATTCACAGAGAGAGAGAGAGAGAGAGAGAGAGAGAGAGAGAGAGAGAGGGGGGGGGAAGAGAGAGAGAGAGAGTGTGAGAGAGAGAGAGTGAGAGAGAGAGAGAAGAGAGAGAGAGTGTGTGAGTGAGAGAGAGAGAAGAGAGAGAGAGAGAGAGAGGGGGAGAGAAGAGAGAGAGAGAGAGTGTGAGAGAGAGAGAGAGAGAGAGAAGAGAGAGAGAGAGTGTGAGAGAGAGAAGAGAGAGAGAGAGAGAGAGAGAGAGAGAGTTGATAAACAAAATACCCCCCCCCCACACACACACACACACAAAAAAGAAGTATATTGTCTCGCGTGCAAGAACTTTAAAGCCCAGACTCCCCACCCATCTCGCAACCCCGGCCATCTCCTCACGTCTCTCATCCCCTCTCCACTTGAATTTTTAGTTCCTAAAAAAAAAGAAGTTTCATTTGTAAAAATTATTTGTTGTGCCTTTCGTCTTAAAAGGGGCAAAAATTAGCTTCCATTTTCCCTCTTTGCCATGCCTTTCGATCCATTATGGTGACCAAGCCACCTAAGCATGGCAAAGAGGGAAAATCAAAAGTTTCTATGTGTCCCTTTAAACTCAAGAAGAATCATTACATTTTTGAAGATTATAAATAATTTTTGTCTTTGGACATTTAATTTGAATTTTGAGTTGAGAACAATAAAGAAGACATGTTCAATGTATGAAACGTATTACTTGTTGAGTTTGTATTCATTGGGCTGGGGTATAAATATCAATATCACTAAAGATTTAATATCATTGTATCAAAATATTGTTCCATATACATACAGACATACACACAGACAGATGGACAAAGTGAATCCAGTATACCCCCCTCCAACTTCGTTGGGCTGGGGTATACATATTGTTCCATATCTGACAACATTTCACGGGTGAAGCAAGTTTACCTTTTGTAGAGTTTCAGAACAATCATGTAATATAGTAAGCTTTCAGAACAATCACGTATGAGGGCTTACATGTTTACGATGAAATAAATAATAGACTTTCAGAACAATCATGTAATAGTCACTTTTCAGAACAATCACGCGTAACACACGGCAGAGTTACCAACTCTGTTGTTTGATGGCATCTAACTGGCGCAAAATTGTTTTTAACAAAACCGGAATCAGGGGATCTTTCTTGCGGGAAAGTTCCGCGGCAATAGCGGGTTGCGGCAATAGCGGGTTGCGGCAATAACGGGTTGCGGCAATAGCGGGTTGCGGCAATAACGGGCCGCGGCAACAACGGGCCGCGGCAATAGCGAGTTGTAACCCGACCAGCAGATCGCAGCCATTTCGGCGCATATCCTATTTTTTACGGCCTATTATTCCAAGTCACACGGGTATTTTGGTGGATATTTGTTTATCTAAGACTAGCACTTGAACCCACCACCTAGGTTAGGAAGAGAAGGGGGAAAAAATTGCTAACGCCCTGACCCAGGGTCGAACTCGCAACCTCTCGCTTCCTAGCGCAAGTGTGTGTGTGTGTGTGTGTGTTCGACGGTGTGTGTGTGTGTGCGTGTGTGTGTGTGTGTGTGTGTGTGTGTGTGTGCACCCCCCTCCACACACTATTGAGACAATGACAAAAGGTGACGTTTTCATGTCAGTATGTCCCAAATGACATCTCCAGTACATTTTTCATTCTATCTAATCTGTTTTCGTTCTATTTTTTCTAATAACATGCGTTAACAATTGATTGCCAACTGGAATGGAAGAGCACAAAAAGTGTAACTTGATATGTAGTTTCTCTAGAGGGAAAAACATCTTCCACTTTCATGTCAGTGTGTCCCATGCAACATACATTTGCCAAACAGCTATGTGTAAGTAGATTATTTGTTAGTGGTATAGAAAATACTGATCAACAATCAAAGTCAGTTTTCACATTCATGTTCTACCTATTTCTTATTTGTTTATTCTTTTGGCAATGGTGAAATGTCAGCAATCGTGTGTCATTCGGGACAGTAGACATGACACCTGACCTTTTGTCACTGTCTCTATTATGAGCTGAGTATTTGTGCCTCGATATTTTATTGATGTTCTTACGTTTTATTATGGGGGCCAGGAGGCCCCCATTCATACGGATAGTTTCGAGGTTGTAAAATACGTCATCAGTTTGTGTACACAGGAAGTTGTGACATCCGTCACCCTATGGGAGGTGTGAAGGCAACATTGTTCATCAGTAGAAAGTTGTGAAATCCGTCACCCTATGGGAGAGGTGAAGGCAAACTTGGTCATCACTGAGTTTGTGTAACACAGGAAGTTGTGAAATACGTCATCCTATGGGAGGTGTGACGGCAAAATTGTTCAACAAAAGCATCACAGGTCGAACTGTGCAGGGTCAACCGCAACAAACTCAAACCGTTCATACTTTGCTGTATTTTAGTGACTTATATACCGACATTTTTATTTCTTATTTTCCGCACAGGTGTAGGACAAAATCATGAACCAAAATGTTATTTATTTTCTAATTTAACATTTGTTTTACAAATGTGACCATGGTCTTTCAAACATACAGTGACATTAAACATTGTTATGTTAAAAAAAAAGAAAAAAGAAAAAAAGCTTTTGTGCACAAATCAGAAAATACATTGTACATTTTACCTACAGGCCAAACCGTGAGTGTCTGTGGCAAAGCCCGACCCAGGAAATTGCACTGATTTTATTTTTAGATCAGTGGGAAATTGTCAAGAACAGGCGCTTGTTGTTTGGATGTGTCCAATGATAGTAGGTTTGGTTGTGATCAATCAGAATAATGTATGACAGTTTGGTATGATGACATGTAATTCACATATGCTGAAACTAATATTATACATCATGTAATATTATTATGGCTGTTGCCATGACCATGAAGCCCAACAAGTGGTAACGCACTTGCGCTCGGAAGCGAGAGGTTGCGAGTTCGACCCTGGGTCAGGCCGTTAGCAATTTTCTCCCCCCCCTTTCCTAACCTAGGTGGTGGGTTCAAGTGCTAGTCTCAAGTTTCGGATGAGACGAAAAACCGAGGTCCCTTCGTGTACACTACATTGGGGTGTGCACGTTAAAGATCCCACGATTGACAAAAGGGTCTTTCCTGGCAAAATTGTATAGGCATAGATAAAAAAAATGTCCACCAAAATACCCGTGTGACTTGGAATAATAGGCCGTGAAGAGTAGGATATGCGCCGAAATGGCTGCGATCTGCTGGTCGATGTGAATGCGTGATGTATTGTGTAAAAAATTCCATCTCACACGGCATAAATAGATCCCAGCGCCTTGAGTCCGAGTCTGGAGATACGCGCGCGATATAAAACTTCATATATACATTTCGGCCTTAGCTATAAATGAGTTTATGATAAAGCGAAAGCAACCTGCAAGTGAGCCGTTTGAGAAGGGCTTAAGCAAACAAGTCATTCTCAAACGGTTTATCGCTATTCAGTTGGCGTTCTATTCCATTCGATCTACATTTCCGAGAACAACAGTCAACAGAAGCTGAAAGGAAAAAACACGACCAAGCATCCTCAAGCGACGATCACGTTGATCAGGTAACATGTCCGGGAGAGGCCGACCTCGTAGAGCAACCCAGGGGAAGAGACCGGCAAGGCTGCAGGAGGAGCTGCCTAGGCCGAAGGAGGCTGGGAACAAAAGACCGCGCCGGACAGGGACCGCAGCTGCGACTTCCCACGTGCTCAGCAGTGACAGTGACAGCCAGGGGGCCTGGTTTGAGGATGCGGAGCACGCCAGCAGACAAGAACCTCAACAACAGCAAGGTACTGATGCGGACTTCGTTAACAGGTTAAAATCCCTAGAGGAGGCGGCCAATCAGGCTAGGCAAGATTCAGAAGCCAGAATTAGGGCGTTAGAGCTGGCATTAGCAAGTCAGTCTGCAAGTCAAAAGGGGCAAGGTTTAGATCCCCTCTCCATCACGGTTCCCCCCGAGATTAGGGAAAGAATTGTCCTAAACAAATTTGTGGACCTGCACGTTTTGTCGGCGAAGTCATTCTTGGACAGGCCGGAGAAAAAGGCTCTAGCCTTTGTTCAGGATGAGCAAGGGCGGCTGGTCCCGAGGCTGGAAAAGCGAAGTAAGGGAGACCTCACAATCGACCAGTGGTCTTCCGCCTTCAACGTGTTGATGAGCGTGTACCTAGTGCGACACCCCCAACAGCTTCAAGAGATGCTTGCTTACGCGGAACTGATAAGGGGTGCAGCGAGGGACAACCCGGGTAACGGTTGGGTACTTTATGACCAGCAATTCAGGTCCCGTCTGGAGGCTGACCCCACACGTCCCTGGGGGATGATTGACAATCAACTTTGGCTGCAGCTATTTTTGCAAACCAGCTGTGTTGTCTTCCCCTAGTAAGCACAGTCCAGCAATGGAGCGAAAGAACACCACGCAGAACTCAACAAGCCAGAGGGGAGTGTGTCGCTACCACAACAAACGGGGGGGTGCCAAAGAGAAGCTTGCCATTACGCTCACAAGTGTGCAGGCTGCAACTCAACATCTCATGGTCTCAGTGCCTGCACAAAGAAGATAGGACAGGGGCAAAGCGCTGAAAAGGGGGTATCAGGCTCTGGCCAGCCCTTTCACTTTGGTAACGGACAAAAGTAGCTGTGAGGCGGTTGACACCCCTCCAAGCCAGGGCTTAGATGGCTTAGCTACCTCGCCCATCTGCCTGGCGAAGTTAGTTCATTCATTAGAACAGTACCGCAACCAAGCCGATGCTCAGGTTCTTAGGGAAGGTTTTAGCCAGGGTTTTAGGATACCATATCAGGGAGAAAGAAAGCCGAGGTTAGCAAAAAATCACGGTTCAGCACGTAGGCAGCCGCAAATAGTGCTGCAAAAATTGTTTGAGGAGGTCAGGCTAGGTAGGGTAGCCGGACCGTTTTCGGTTCCACCCATGAAAGACTTGATTGTCTCCCCTGTGGGGTTGGTGGAAAAGTCAACACCAGGAGAACACAGACTGATATTTGATCTTTCATACCCTCATTAGGATAGTTCTCTTAACGGAGGTATACCGAGCTGAGCTATGCGCCGTGCAATACACACGTTTTGACGCAGTAACATGTATAGTTAAAAAACTAGGCCAGGGCTCCCATTTGGTAAAAGTAGATATCAAGTCTGCATTCAGACTCATTCCTTTACACCCATTAGATTTTGGATTGATGGGTATGTTGGTCGAAGGCATGTTCTTTGTTGACAAGGCTCTGCCATTTGGATGTTCTATCTCGTGTTCTCTTTTTGAGAAATTTAGTACATTTTTAGAGTGGTGCGTGAAACAAGCTAGCTTCTGTGACGTAATCCACTACTTGGATGATTTTTGTGGGGGTGGTGCTTCAAGTGAGCAAGCTCAAGCAATGTTGGACAGTATGCTCTCAACTTTTTTGCGATTTAGGAGTCCCTATTGCCGCAGACAAAGTAGAGGGCCCATCCACATGTCGCAAGTTCTTAGGACTGATAGTCGATACTGTTGCCTTGCAGGTTCGAATCCCACAAGATAAACTTTTGGAACTTAAAAGACAGGTGTCAGAATTTTTGTACAAGCATAAGGTAACATTGCGCCAGTTACAGTCCTTGATTGGAAAACTGAATTTCGCTTGTAGAGCAGTGGTCCCTGGTAGAGCCTTTTGTAGAAGACTGATTGACGCAACCAGAGGGGTAAAGAGGCCATTCCATCACATCCGAATCACTGCGGCCATGAGAGAAGATTTGAAGGTATGGAGCTCATTTTTGGAAACCCACAATGGCATCAGCATTATGTTAGATGAGGTATGGGTGGACAGCTCCCACCTCAATCTCTTTACTGACGCAGCTGGGGGTATTGGTTTTGGAGCCTTTTTTGGTGGACACTGGGCTTGTGGGTCCTGGCCAGCGGGGTGGCAGGAAAACGATCCGGACATCACCTTTAAGGAGCTTTTCCCGATTGTTCTGGCCGTCCACCTCTGGGGAAAGGAACTAGAAAACCAAAAGGTCTTATTCCATTGCGATAACATGGCTGTTGTCCATATTAACCGGCAGACAACCCGCTCTCCCCCATCAATGGGTCTGGTGAGAGCAATGGTGGGAGCTTGCCTTAGACATAACGTGCTGTGTAGAGCAAAGCACATTCCAGGAACCAAAAATGCGGTTGCTGATGCGCTTTCCCGTTTGCAGTTCCAACGATTCAGAGCCCTATGCCCTGGCGCCGACACCCAACCGGCAGAGATCCCCAGAGCCTTGCTGCAGCAACTTCAGCGGAAGTAAAGCGACTGGTGTCGGCCGCCTTTGCCCCAGCGACGCAGGCAGCATACAGGCAGGGCATACGCATGTTTGAGGAATTCCGATTTTCCCACGGCCTGGGGTCGGACTGGCCAGATTCACCTCAACAGGTCGTGGGATTTGCCGCCCACCTGTCGCTAGCCGGAAAAGCGCACACCACCGCCCGCACTTACATCGCGGGTATTGGGGCTAAACATAAGTTAAATGGATGGTCTGATCCCGCAGACAACTTCTTGTTAAAAAAGCTACTTCAGGGTATGACCAAGCTGGATAGGCGCCAGGACCTGAGAAAGCCTATCACATTACAGAGGCTTAAGCAGTTAATTGGCATATTACCTGTGGTCTGTGCCAATGTTTTTGAGCAGAAGTTGTTCACAGCAGCGTATAGTGTCGCATTCTTTGGGTTCCTTCGCGTCAGCGAGGTTGTGGGTCAGGGCGACACCCTAAAAGGTGGCAGAGCTGGAATTGGTTACGCAGACGTAGTGATGGGAAAGATCAGGATCAGGGGCTCTAAAACCGACCAAGCGATGAGAGGGGAGCAGGTATGCATACGCCGGGCAGAGAGGCATCCGGAAGCCTGCCCAGTATTGGCCATGCAGACATATCTACAAGTCAGACCCAGCGGGTCAGGGCTGCTCTTCAAGCATTTTGATGGCGCGCCACTAAGCCGCTACCAGTTCCAGGCCATTCTGAAAAGGGGGGCGAAGGCACTGGGCTGGGAAGTGAACAGATTCACATCTCACTCATTCCGCATCGGGGCAGCCACCACAGCAGCTATGAATGGCACTCCGGTGAGGCGCATAATGGCACTAGGGCGATGGGAGTCTCAGGCAGTGGAGAAGTATGTCCGCACTAACCAAGTTTGAGGAATGTCCTGGGCGGATTGGTTTACACCTCCGCCACAGGGAATGGGTTCTAGTCGGGTAAATAATTTTTCTTGTGGCCTGGGCGGATTGGTTTACACCTCCGCCACAGGGAATGTGTTCTAGTCAGGTAAATAATTTTTTTGGTTTTTTTTTGTTTTTTGTGCGGCCTGGGCGGATTGGTTTACACCTCCGCCACAGGGAACGTGTTCTAGTCAGGTAAATAATATTTTTTCTTGTGGCCTGGGCGGATTGGTTTACACCTCCGCCACAGGGAATGTGTTCTAGTCAGGTAAATAATTTTTCGAGTGGCCTAGGCGGATTGGTTTACACCTCCGCCACAGGGAACGTGTTCTAGTCAGGTGAATAATTTTTCTTGTGGCTTTGGCGGATTGGTTTACACCTCCGCCACAGGGAACGTGTTCTAGTCAGGTATATAATTTTGCATGTGGCCTGGGCGGATTGGTTTACACCTCCGCCACAGGGAATGTGTTCTAGTCAGGTATATAATTTTGCATGTGGCCTGGGCGGATTGGTTTACACCTCCGCCACAAGGAATGTGTTCTAGTCAGGGGTAAATGTCTTTGTACGTGACCTGGGCGGATTGGTTTACACCTCCGCTACAAGGAATGCGTGTTCTAGTCAGGTGTAAATGTGTGGCCCGGGCGGATTGGTTTACACCTCCGCAGTAGTTGGGTAGTGAATTGACTTTCATATACATTAAAGGAGGTCCTTAAAAATGTTTTCATTATAAGCTTCAGGAATCATGTTGGTGGGGTCCAGCCTCATAACCAGGCTGCAGCAACACCTGGACAGGACGCGGCAAGACCTGCGACTACCATTGCCGGTACTGCTCGCGGGACAGCCAGGCCTTGGGTTTCCCCAGGCCCGCAACAAGCTGCTCAGCACCATCCGAGGAACCCCACCGCGCTACCTGGTCCTGCATGTGGGCGCGAACGACATCGCCCGGGTAGACCAGAAGCAGTGGCTACAGGAACTTGATGAACTTGTCTGCTTCATCAGGGCGTACTATCCGGCGGCGACCTTGGTGTGGTCGGACATGCTACCCCGCTTGGCATGGCGGCATGCCCACACCCTGCAAGGTGCGGAAAACTCACGTCAAAGACTCAATCGGAGGGCCAGGGGCCGAATACTGAAGGAGAATGGCAAAGTAGTATACCACCAGAACATTGGCATAGACTGCCTCCTCCCTGATGGTATCCACCTCAAC
Organism: Littorina saxatilis; assembly: GCF_037325665.1. Taxonomy (NCBI): domain Eukaryota; kingdom Metazoa; phylum Mollusca; class Gastropoda; order Littorinimorpha; family Littorinidae; genus Littorina; species Littorina saxatilis. Next base: position 20,009,054 of record NC_090251.1, on the reverse strand, counting down.
CATAGGGGAAACGAACTGTTCAAAGGAAACTTGGAGCAGCAACTCACAAACATGGTCTTAATTTAGACGTGCCTAGTATACGGATTGGCGGAACACCTAATACATAGCTGTTAGTGGCGGGAGATAAGCATGGTAAAGGGGGACACTGCATTCTGCTGTATTTTGGTAGATTGTTACCGGACTTACGCAGGGTCCACAGGTGAGCCCAAGCGAACCACGGGATGTGGCAAGCGTAACCACGGGATGGGATATCCCGTGGCCGGTTCGGGACCCTGCTCCCTCCAGATCGGAGGCCTGGGGCTGGTAGCAAAGCCCCGCAAAACAGCAGCATGGGTGCCGGAAAGCAAGCACATGGTAATGGTTTCACACCCCGACCATGCTGACTCAGGGGCAAATGAAGGTTTGCAGTGGATCTCAGACCCGTTAAACTAGGCCCAGCTTTTGGAGGGATGGAATTTCACAATAAAGCAGTTACCCCCCCTTAGCCATGCTTATCTTCCGCCAATCCGTGCCCATTTTATGCCAAAACCTTTACCTATGTTGATTTATCAGTCCAGTAAAAATGAACTTGACTGATCATAAGGCTTGTGTTTCATTGATTATCTCCCTTTAGCATGATGGGGGATATTTGTGTTGCATGGTTGTTAGTCTTGTCATAAAACATATAACATGTCATGTAATTCAAAATACCAAAATCAAGCACCTATTAATCTCGTCTATGCGCGTGAAGATTGAGGCCTTCGTAAACGTTCAACGTTGGCCAATAATAATTTTAACAATGTTGTGTCGTTTTTATATTTAGTCAAGTTTTGACTAAATATTTTAACATCGAGGGGGAATCGAAACGAGGGTCGTGGTGTATGTGCGTGTGTCTGTGTGTCTGTGTGTGTGTGTGTGTGTGTGTGTGTGTAGAGCGATTCAGACTAAACTACTGGACCGATCTTTATGAAATTTGACATGAGAGTTCCTGGGTATGAAATCCCCGAACGTTTTTTTCATTTTTTTGATAAATGTCTTTGATGACGTCATATCCGGCTTTTCGTGAAAGTTGAGGCGGCACTGTCACGCCCTCATTTTTCAACCAAATTGGTTGAAATTTTCGTCAAGTAATCTTCGACGAAGCCCGGACTTCGGTATTGCATTTCAGCTTGGTGGCTTAAAAATTAATTAATGACTTTGGTCATTAAAAATCAGAAAATTGTAAAAAAAAATAAAAATTTATAAAACGATCCAAATTTACGTTTATCTTATTCTCCATCATTTGCTGATTCCAAAAACATATAAATATGTTATATTCGGATTAAAAACAAGCTCTGAAAATTAAATATATAAAAATTATTATCAAAATTAAATTGTCGAAATCAATTTAAAAACACTTTCATCTTATTCCTTGTCGGTTCCTGATTCCAAAAACATATAGATATGATATGTTTGGATTAAAAACACGCTCAGAAAGTTAAAACAAAGAGAGGTACAGAAAAGCGTGCTATCCTTCTTAGCGCAACTACTACCCCGCTCTTCTTGTCAATTTCACTGCCTTTGCCATGAGCGGTGGACTGACGATGCTACGAGTATACGGTCTTGCTGAAAAATGGCATTGCGTTCAGTTTCATTCTGTGAGTTCGACAGCTACTTGACTAAATATTGTATTTTCGCCTTACGCGACTTGTTTATTATGTTTTATTTTGTTGATCAATTGATAAATATGTCTTCCCAACATATTACAAATCAAACAGAAATAAAGTCTTTGAGAACTACAATAATTATTGTTGCCGTCAAAACCTTGCAAGGCCTCAACAACTGACAAAGCTGTGTGTGGAAGAATGTGGAAGTTACCGGTCGATCGATCGGCCCATGTCTGCCAGTAGCGGTTAGGTATAATAGCACTAAATTCACTGACGGAGCAATGAAGAGTTTGTAGTGTGGTGGTAAGACGTCCGGAAAGGCGTTCGGCTTCGGCGAAAGCGGTCAGGGTTCGATTCCCAGCATGGGTGGATTATCTATTCTTTTGGTTTTTTGTGTTAAATTCTTGTTTATTATTATTATTTATTATGAACGTTTTAATGTTTTGTTTTTCTCTAATTAATTTTTTTAATGTTTAAAATAAATAAATAATTATTTTTTTTTAAATCCTAGGCCTGCGGCCAGGGGGGGGGGGGGAGTATATCGGTACCATTTGAGAATCAGACCAAATGAGAATAGACCTTTTCGGTATCTGAGCAGCTCTCGCGAGACACGCTCTTTGTTATTGCTTTGAACATCGCGAGAACTTCGAACCTTGGCTTGTGCAGCTCGCACGAGATCGCTGTACAGAATGCTTTGCTATGCTCTGAAGTTTGCGAGAGATTACCAGAGCTTGGAATACCGATAGGGTCTATTGAACCATTTGAGAACATCCCTTTTTTTCAATCTTTCTTTCTTTATTTTGTGTTTAACGTCGTTTTCAACCACGAAGGTTATATCGCGACGGTTTTTTTCAATCACTACATCGAAGGCCTGCGGCCCGGGGGGGGGGGGGGGTCAAGTTCACATGGTTGGTTTGTTTGTTTGTTTGTTTCAGACCCACACCCATATACACACATTTCACATTCAAACCATTTGTCGGCCCCCTGTCGATATTTATCGACTAAGTTCCTTGTGTATAATCTTGTTTATTATGATTCACCACACCCGAGTTTCTCGTAATTGAGATAATACAGTGTTCTATGCGTATGTCTATGTTTATGTCTAATACACATGCACACACGCGCGTAGGCTAAACAAATCCAATCTTGACTTTCAACTTTATAACAAGATGGAAGACAGGCAGGCGTTTTCTGTACATCACCACACCCCCCACACCCCTCCCTTATACTGTTACGATCGGTCCCTTCAAAGCATCTCTGTATCACAGAGAGCAAGCTAAGAAACAAAGGCAGTTTCACGCAGAGTGTGGGCGCTGCTTGGATAAATCTCACACAACAGCAGAGTGCCCGTACCCCATCAAATGCCGCCAGTGTCTAAAAGACAATCATCAAGCTGGCGATCCCATTTGTGACATCTCCCCCGAATTCATGCCCCCTCCACCTCCCCCTCGTAAGTCTCTGGGCAGAGCACCCTGCACTTCAACAAGCGAGACAGCAGCTCAGTAAAGCGATTGCGTTCTCGATCTGTTTCACCGAAACAAGACAGCAGCCCCAAACAACAGGGCAGCAAACAACCGAGACTGACAATGCCACAAACACCCGATAGCGACGGAAAAGAGAACACGTGCGACACGGACACGGAGACGACAGCAACACACATCAGCTTAGGCAGTCTTTTGTGCTGAACCCTGACCGTACTTCCCTGTTGACTGGTGATTTTCACGTGCTACGCGACGGCGATGGTAAAGGACTATGAATTGGCTTTGCGACTTAATTACACTCGGGTTTAATGAATAGCGTCTCGGTATGTTCTCTTAATGTAAGAGGATTACGTAACAAAAGAAAAAGAAGATCTATATTTGATTTATTAAAAAAAAGAAAATATGATTTGATATGCTTGCAGGAATCATATATTACGGACGACGTGAAAGATCAGTGGGAGAGAGAATGGGGTGGAAGAGTGTTTCATTCTTCAGTTTCCTGTCAGAGCATGGGACAAATTATTCTCCTAAAAAAAAGTTTTGATGGTGAAGCAGAATTAGTATTTAAAACAGAAAGAATTTTGTGTTTGAAAATTACATTTGAAAATGATTTTCTTTATTTGGTGAATATTTATTTTCCTAATAATTCTTTCGAAAAAAGTCAATTATGGGCACAAGTTAATTCGTGTTTTGAAGAATTCGAAGGTGAGAAAATAATTTGTGGGGATTTCAATTGTGTTTTGAATAACGAGATAGATATTGTGAGTGGTGAAAAACATAAAAAATCTGATGTTGTTAATTTTCAAAATGTTTTGCATAGTAACGATCTGAATGATGTTTGGCGCTTGTTTCACACCGACGAAAAGGAGTTCTCCTGGAGCAGGAAGAGCCCTTTCATAGCCCGTCGACTTGACTATATTCTTCTCTCTGGTGGCTTGTTTGATAAAACATTATTTTGTGACATGGTCTCAGTACCACATTCAGATCACCGATTAATTGAGTTGAAAATTCAGATTGTGAACATAGTATGCGGACCTTCTTACTGGAAATTTAATAATCAGTTATTGCGAGACAAAGGTTTTCTTGATTTAATCAATAATTTGATTGATGCATTTTTGTTGCAAAATAAAGGTTTATGTGATTCCTTAAAATGGGAATTATTAAAAATTCAAATGCGGGAATTGTGCACAGCCTATGCAGCAGGAAGAAAGCGAAAACAAAATAATTCCCAGCTTTCTCTTCAGAAGGATTTGGATGAAACGGACACTCTTTTAGCAAATAATCCACAAGATCTGAATCTGTTAATAAAAAGAGAAAAAATTAAAGTAGAGCTTGAGGTCTTTTCATTGGAAGAAGCCCAGAGTGCCCAAGTTCGCTCTCGCGTTCAGTTCATAGAAGAAGGTGAGAAGAACACAAAGTATTTTTTGAATTTGGAAAAAAGTAAAGCTAACATGAAAATTATGGATCGTTTACAGACAGAAGACGGGAGGGTATTTAATACACAGAAAGAGATTATGAAAGAACAAGTACGATTTTTTAAAGACTCATATGAAAAAAGTGCGCAATTTAACCAGATGAGCGCAAACGAATTTGTACAAGATTTAAATATACCATTTCTCTCCAATGACCAAAAAGGTGAATTGGACTCGGAGATTACCAGGAAGGAATTAACTATTGCCCTTAAATTATTAAATAACGATTCAGCCCCAGGTCTTGATGGCCTCACTACCTGTTTTTATAAAGTATTTTGGTTGAAGATAAGGGATGTAGTTCATGCCTCATTTGTAGCGTCATTTGTTAATGGCGAATTATCGCCCACTCAAAAACAAGCTGTTCTGACCTTAATTCATAAAGGTAAAGATTTACCTAGGGACGATCTCGGCAATTGGAGACCAATATCTCTGACAAATACAGATTACAAGATAATTGCAAAATGTTTAGCATTGCGACTTTTCACTGTAATAGGTGATATTATTCATTAAAATCAAGTTGGCTTTATGTAAGGAAGAAAAATAAGTAACATGATTAGACTCATTGATGATACCATAGATATTATGAACACAATGGATAAACCTGGAGTTTTATTAGCAGTTGACTTTCGACGTGCATTTGATTCCATATCCAAAGATTATATTTTGTTTGCATTTGATAAATTTGGTTTTGGGGATAACTTTAAAAAATGGGCTTCTGTCCTGATGAACAATAGTCAAAGTTGTATTAATTATACAGGGTGGATATCCGAACCATTTCCTGTGGAAACTGGCATTCGTCAAGGATGTCCATTCTCGCCAATGGCTTTTGTTATTGCCCTTGAAATGTTGGCGAACAAGATTCGATCTGATGAAGCTATTAAGGGTATCCATCTGCCTATGTCACCCTTTGAGGTATCACCAATCACGGTCCTAAAACTGCTATTATATGCTGATGACGTCACTCTTTTTTTGCATGATAACATAGATCTAGAAAGGGCGTTATACATTTTGAATATATTTAAACGTTTTTCCAACTTGGAAGTGAATGTTAACAAAACGGAAGCCATGTGGATATGGTCCAAAAAGTTGTGTACAGATCAGTATTTTGGTCTTAAATGGAAACGTAAAGTAAAAATTGTTGGAATTATTTTTCCAAACAATATACCCGCATCGTCTTTAGAGGAAAACTGGTCAAAGAAAGTTTAACGAATACAACAAATAATCGCCAATTGGTCAAAAAGAAATTTAAGTATACAAGGTAAAATTTGTATTGTTAAAATCTTTCTTATATCTCAATTCGTTTATATTTTCCAGTCTCTGGCAGTACCTCATCATGTTTTACATTATATTAATTCCATTTTGTTTAGGTTTATTTGGAAGAAAAAGTATTCAAATACGCGCGCATTTGAAAAAGTAAGACGAACAGTTATGTGTAAAGAAAAAGATTATGGTGGTTTGAATATGATAAACGTAGTAGATATGCACAACTCATTCATGATTTCCTGGCTTGTTAATTTGCATAACTCCACACAAAAGTATTGGTCTGTTATTCCAAGATATTGTCTGGCATGTCTGGGCATTGGTTTATCGTGCTTTGACTCAAATTCATTTTCGAAAACGATGAATGGCCTCAATAGTTGCAGATCATTGCAGAGCAACTGTCGTAACTAGGCTACAATGAGACGGTCGGCTACCTTACACAATAGACACAAACTGTGACATTCTTGTTTAATTTAGGTGAAATGCTTGAAACAAAGTGGCTCAAAAGCGACAGTTCGATCAGTTACTAACCGAAAAAAACGTGCTCGAGTCAAGTTCGGCGAAGGTGGCGAGCTTTCAAACCATCACGACTGAATAACTCATATTACATCTTTTCATCACGCTTTTATTCACACGAGTAGCATGGTGCAGTGGTTACGAATTCGGAAATTCGATCCGGCGCTCCGGGTTCAAGTGCCGCTGGGAGCAGAATTTTTATTTTTAATTTTTTTTTATTGATCTTTTTCTTTATAGGCATTGCATTCGCTGCAACAACCGGTTTTTGTTTCTGTGTTCATTTTTTTTAATTCCGTAAAGAAACTGTGTTTAACTGCTTTCACAAAAAATCCAATCTTGACTTTAATATAAAAAGCAGGAAAAAAGAACAGAAAAAAAGACGGATGCTCCCCGATAACAAAAACAAAAACAAGTCGCGTAAGGCGAAAATACAATATTTAGTCAAGTAGCTGTCGAACTCACAGAATGAAACTGAACGCAACGCAACGCAGCAAGACCGTATACTCGTAGCATCGTCACTCCACCGCCCGTGGCAAAGGCAGTGCACGTGGAATTGACAAGAAGAGCGGGGTATTCGTTGCGCTGAGAAGGATAGCACGCTTTTCTGTACCTCTCTTTGTTTTAACTTTCTGAGCGTGTTTTTAATCCAAACATATCATATCTATATATTTTTGGAATCAGGAACCGACAAGGAATAAGATGAAAGTGTTTTTAAATTGATTTCGAAAAAAAAAATTTGATAATAATTTTTATATATTTACTTTTCAGAGCTTGTTTTTAATCCGAATATAACATATTTATATGTTTTTGGAATCAGAAAATGATGGAGAATAAGATAAACGTAAATTTGGATCGTTTTATAAATTTTTATTTTTTTTTACAATTTTCAGATTTTTAATGACCAAAGTCATTAATTAATTTTTAAGCCACCAAGCTGAAATGCAATACCGAACCCCGGGCTTCGTTGAAGAGTACTTGACCAAAATTTCAACCAATTTGGTTGAAAAATGAGGGCGTGACAGTGCCGCCTCAACTTTCACGAAAAGCCGGATATGACGTCATCAAAGACATTTATCAAAAAAATGAAAAAAACGTTCGGGGATTTCATACCCAGGAACTCTCATGTCAAATTTCATAAAGATCGGTCCAGTAGTTTAGTCTGAATCGCTCTACACACACACACACACACACACACACACGCACGCACACACACACATACGCACATACACCACGACCCTCGTTTCGATTCCCCCTCGATGTTAAAATATTTAGTCAAAACTTGACTAAATATAACAACAACAAAAAAGAAAAAAAAAGAGGCAAAACAGAAAGGGTTGAAGCTGCCTGCATGCAACTGAGATTTTTAAAAAAAAGGAGAAAAAAAAGTTCAACATAATCATTTATTTTTCTCCCTATTATTCAGGTCAACAAAGTCATTGTCCGAGCTAGGCAGTCATTCGATTCCAAGACAATCATTACAGGTTTGAACCGACCCTTTCGTTTAACCATTCAAAAAACAACAGCAATAACGCTGTTAGTACTACAGCGCGCTCAACGTTCGCCCTTTTGAACTCGCGATGAGACTTGTTTCTTCTGGTCGCCAAGCTTACCGTTAACAAACGCATGTACTAGTTGGGATTCCCCCAATTTTCGCGACCTTGACCGAATACTCTCGAAGTCAGCACTACGGCGTTCATGCATAGGGAACAGTTAGAAAGTTAACTTCGGGAGTTCCCACTTTTAAAAGAGGCCTCTACTTCCAGTGTTTCTGACTTCCAGTTCATGCATACGGACCCTGGAGATCGTAAACGCGCTCAGTCGTCTGTGTCCACTAGAGACCATAATTTTTGTTCCTTTGACAGTCAAGCCGCCCTCCCAGAGAGAGACGGGTGCTTCGGGCTTGCAGCTGGTCAGTTACGCAATTTTATGACCGAGCCGGGGGTAGATTCCCGGAAGATGTTGTTTGATGCGCTCAGATCAAAGCCTCATTATGGCGGTAATAGAATGTCGCTTTCCTCTTTCAGGTTGCGTGTGTGTTTGTAAGATTGTGATATGTTTCCTTGCTTGACCAATGAGATGCCATGTCAGTCTTGTTAGCTAACTTTTGATTGGTGGCTTTGCCCACTCTTTTTTTCTATGTACATCACTGATTTTGGAGAAAACTGAGAACTATCTGAGACAGAGAGGACGTACTTGTTTTGTACCCTGTTATGATAGAGGATGAAGACTGCATTGTACTTATTGGTGTGGCCTCCCGGCCTTCGGGCTTGGTTGGCGAGGAGAGGAGAGGAATAGAAATTAAAGAGAAATGTGAATCAACAGACATGGTTTTCCAGAGTTTCATGTTGCATCAAATGACTCGTCGGTCTGTGCCAGTGAACTCTTGTCTATCATTCTCTACACTGTCTCTCTCTCTCTCTCTCTCTCTCTGCGTTCACTGCTGTTTCGCTTCATTATTAGAGAAAGTCTTATGCAGACTCACGTCGTTCGCTAAGTTCGACTACCGCACTTCCAGCTCGACGTCAACTGCAAAACAACAACAACAACAACAACAACAACAACAACAACAACAACAACAACAAGCCAAAGCTACGTGCCCAGTTTCGAGGTCCCGCCATGGCTGAGTGTAGCAAGAAATCAGCTAGGGCATCTGGTGTTGGTTGTCCCTCAGTACATGCACTTCATCTTTCAGTCTGCACTGTAACAGCCAGCATGAACTGTCGTCACCAGCCTCTCTCTCTCTCTATCTCTCTATCTCTCTCTCTCTCTCTCTCTCTCTCTCTCTCTCTCTCTCTCTCTCTCTCTCTCTCTTTTTTTCTCCGTGTGAATGTCCTTGTATATCTGTGTGTTATAATTATATGGGTCATTCTATAAAGCTGTGTTCCAAAAGTGTGACATTGAAAGTGTCCGAATAGGTTGTTTCTGCCTTCCATAAAAAAATTGTTACATTTACTTGAATTTACATGTTGCATGTCTAAGACTTGATGCTCTCTTCCTATGCGCTTTCGTCCTAGTCTCTCCTTGTGGTTGTTAGTACTTTCTTCCCCCTCCCCCTCCCTTTTCTTTTTTATCTTCTGTAGATTCTTTTGTTCCTATTTAGCTCCCCATCCCCATTCTTTTAATTTGTTCTTCTGGTTTATTGTTGTTATGTCCACCATTACGAAAATGTGTGTAATTTAGTATTGTTCTGGTCACGTGATATAAGCATTTGCTTGAGTGCGTGTCCTAGCTGTGTGTTTCGAACTGTTCATGCGAAGAAATTCTGAATAAAATTTTGTTTAAACCAATAGGTTGTTTTACACTCTTCAAAAAAAAGTTAAGGATCACTTTTTTAACAAGCACGCCACACAAAACAGACAAGACCGAATTATTTCATTTTTTTTAAATTTTATAATTGAACAACCAAGGAGTAATGACAAACAAAGCAAAGATCGAACGCGGCAGCGACAATTTAGCTAGAGTGTGTCAAACGTGACAACCCTCGAAAATGGAATTCACAACAATGTGAATTAGTGTCAATAACGCGTGTGCCCTCCGTTGTGTGCCAGGCATTCAACACATCGTTGACGCATGGAGTGGATCAGGTTGCATATGAATGCTCTGGGAGCACCATTCCACTCCTGCTGGAGCCATTGCAGCAGTTGACCCAGATTGGCAGGAGGAGGGTGATGTTGCTGTACCCGACGACAAAGCTCGTCCCACATGTGCTCTATGGGGTTCAGGTCCGGGCTGTTGGCTGGCCACAGCATCCTGTTGACCGTGGCCTGCTGGATGAAGGTGTTTACAGCTGCAGAGCGATGGGGAGGTGCGTTGTCATCCTGAAGAATCGCACGAGGGCCGATCGCTTGGAGGGTTGGAACGACCAAGGGTTGCAGGATCTCATTCTGGTAGCGGACACCGGTCAAGTTGCCCACTACATGGTACAGAGGTGTCCTTAGACGTGTGCTGATCCCTCCCCAGACCATCACAGAGCCTCCGCCAAAACGCTGTCGTTCCAGAACAGCGCCTTCTGCGAAGCGCTCTCCGCGACGCCTCCACACTCGGATGCATGTTCCAATCAAAAGCGGGACTCATCTGTAAACAACACCTGAGCCCACTGCTGACGTTGCCACCTCACATGTTGAGTGCACCAGACCCCCCGCGGGTTAGGGGGAGTCCCATATTGGTTGGGAAGATAAAGAATTTACCCGATGCTCCCCAGAGGCGACTAACATAGTTATTATGATTATGGATAAGCATTTTTGATATTCGCTGCTATATTATTTATTAGTTGTACTGGTTGTTAATCTGGATATTCTAAGTCGTTGTTATGAGTCTGTGGATAATTATTTTGGACAAGGTTGTGACATATGGCAGTAGTCATTTAAAGAATTCGATTGTGTGTGTGTGTGTGTGTGTGTGTGTGTGTGTTTGCATGTGGGTGAATGATGAGTGAATTACTGTGTGTGCAATACCTATGAAAATACTGACTCAAGATTTAATTTCACATGAGTCTTTCCAGCGAGACTTGGAATTCGCGAGAACTTGCATGACTATTCAAGCACACGCAGGAATGACGATGCACAAAGCAGAGAGCGACGTGATCGAGTAACCGGACTTTACGGACCACGCCAGCACCCGTATGCCTATGGGGGAAGTTCGCGAAAACTCCCGAAGTTTTTAGTGACATCAGTGCCCGTATGCTTATGGGGGAAGTTCGCGAAAACTCCCGAAGTATTGAGTGACATCGGAAGAACTTGCCTCACTTTCGTATGCATGGGCCGGAAGAAGGGCTTACTTCGAAGCAAAGCGAGGAAGTAATTGATGGTAGTTTGCGAACACTTCCTACGTTTTGAGCGACATCGGAAGTACATCCTCAATTTTGCATGCATGGGACAGACTTTTGAAGCAAGCGAGGAAGTAAGTGAGGGTAATTGTACTACAGCGAAACCCAGGAGTAAACACGCTGCTTCCAAAGTTTCTCAGTGCAAAATAGCAGGGCTTTTCTTCGGTTTTACATATAAAACCGATCTAACGCAAATGAAAGTCCCAAAGAGAGAAAATAAAAAGAAAAGTCGTATCTCGTGCGTGCACTTCGTGTAAATTTCCCTGAATACAAACCTGAGTTGCCAGCTTTGACTTTTGTTTGTTCTGGGTCACTGGCCACCAATCTTAAAATTTCATCCCCGTTTATAGGGGGGGGGGGGGGGATGTGTTTCTATGTAAATGGGCGTCTTTGTGTGCATGTGTGAGTGTGTGTTTGTGTGAGAGCGTGTGTGTGTAGGTGTGCGTCTGTTCATTCATTCATTCGTTTGCAGTGCACGCGCGCACATGTGTGTGTGTGTGTGTGGGGGGGAAGGGTGTGTGTTTGTGTGTGTGTGTGTGTGTGTGTGTGTGTGTGTGTGTGTGCGTGCGTGCGTGTGCGTGTGTGTGAAAGTGTTTGAATGTATTTGTGCGAGTGCCGCATGTGCGTGCGTGCGTGCATAATTGTGCGTTTGTTTGTGTGCGCGTGCGTGTGTGTGTGTGTGTGTGTGTGTGTGTGTGTGTGCGTGTGTGTACGACGGTGTGTGTGTGTGTGTGTGTGTGCACCCCCACCCCCCCCACACACACACACACACACTATTATGAGCTGATTATTTGCGCCTCGATATTTTATTTATTTTCTTACGTTATATGTTGTTTGTTGTGATTCACCACACCCGAGTTTCTCGAAATTGAGATAATAAAGTGTTCTATGTCTAACACACATGCACACACACGCGTAGGATAAACAAATCCAATCTTGACTTTCAACTTTACATAAACATACATCCTGTTCACAATTAACGAGGACAAACATAATTTAACAATTTATCTTTTGTAAAAATGTGGACACACATTTTCCCAATTAATATGAAAGTTACTGAACTTATCTTCTTTTCACTACACCTTATATCTTGATTCCCCAAAAAACTTCAGTTCTGCCTTTTTAAATTGACCAGTAGCCCAAAACTTTCGCTCTAACCAAACAGTACAATCATTAAAAAAAAAAGAGGTTTAACATAACCGACTTCGCTACCACATAAACAAAAAAAGTTTTATTCTCCCCAACATTCTGGTCAACAAAATCATTATTACAGACAGTCATTCAATTTCAAGACAATCATCACAGCTTTGAACAGACCATTTCGTTCAACCAGCTGCAGTCAAAAACAACAACTATAGTAAACTAGATGATTACCCGCTTCGCCGGGTACCGGCTTCGCCGGGAAGAAGTAGAGCCGAATACCAGGCTGCGCCAAGCCGGCGCACGAAGGAAAGGAGATAAACGCGCAAAACACTGGAGACCTTCTAAAAATAGTAACGTGCAGTGACCTTCTAAAAACAGTAACGTAGTAACGGGAATATGGATTGACGCCACACGGAGGAAGGGAGATAATCGCGGCTGAAAACACTGGAGAAGATAAGGAAGAGTTACTGGTAGTGGATCCCGACAACAAAACAAAAACAACAAAAAATCGGTTCAGCGCGCACAGCGCTGCGCGCTGAGAGCACGTGTTGAAATATCTCATCGATGAGGTTGTGTCCGGGGTGTAGCTGAATTCGGTGTCCAAATTTGAAATAGATCCACCGAGAATTTTGGCCGTGCATCGCGAACAGACAGACAGACAGACAGACAGACACTAGTCGTATATTTATTTAGAAGCTACAGCGCGATCAACGTTTGCCCATTTACGAACTCGCGATGAGATTTGTTTCTTCTGGTCGCCAAGCCTACCGTTTACAAACGCATGCGCACTAATTGGGATTCCCCAATTTCCTCGACCTTGACCTCAGGACTCTCGAAGCCACAACTTCGGCGTTCAAGTTAGCTCGTGCATACCAAGTAGCTGGCAACTTTTCTTCTGAAGTTCCCACTTTCAAAGTTAATTTCATCATTTATACGACGATATTGCATCTTAAAGGTCCTTACCCATCTAAAAACAACAACTCCAACGCATGCTACAATTGCATGACATTCCGGTTTTAAAGGCAGCTCATTGGAAAATGAGCTTAGACACAATATTGAAGACATGAAATGGGTCAATCGAGCAACTGTGGTTACTTGGCTACAATGAGACGGTCGGCTACCTTGCACCATAGACACGAACTGTGACATTCTTGTTTAATTTAGGTGAAAAGCTTGAAACAGCGGGGCTTAAAACCGACAGTACGATCATTTTCTGGCCGAAAAAAACGTGCTCGAGTCATTCGGCGAAGGTGGTGAGCTTTCAAACTACCACGACTGAATAACTGATAACACATCTTTGCAGTAGTGCTTTTTCTAGACGAGTAGCATAGTGCAGTGGTTACGGATTCGGAATTTCAATCCGACGCTCTGGGTTCAAGTGCCGCTGGGAGTACACATTTTTTTTTTAATTAACCTTTTTCTTAATAGACCTCAATTGCATTCAGACTGCAACAACCGGTTTTTACCTCTGTGTTAATTTTTTTTTAAACGCGTAAAGAAACTGTCCTATGCTTTCAAAAAAAAATTCGAATCTTGACTTTCAACTGTACATAACCATGCATCGCCATCGTAATCAAAAATTAACGAGGGAACACAAATTAAAACACCGATTAACAGTATTGTCTTTTCTAAACTTCTTGACAGACATTTCCCCAATAAATAAGGAACAAGTCACTAAACTTAGTTATTTACGGTCTACTGCATAATGTTCTTCCTTTTAACTTTACCAGTAACCCAAAGTTTTCCCATAACCAATCTATGTTTGTCCAACAAAGATTTTTACCGATATAAAATTATTAAACACAAGTTCAACATACAGTAATTGTACTTATTGTGAGAACGAAATTGATTATACTGATTTTTTTATTTTTTTTGTGCCCCAAAATTATGTTCACTTGGAAATGCATTGAGGATAAAGTGATTTGTAAACTATAATGATTATTAAAAATTACCGTAAAGGAAGTTTTTTGGGCGTGTTTAAAATACATTTAGAAATAGTATTGTTAACGATATAGGTACATTTAAAGTAGAAAAATTAATATAAAAAGCAGAAAAAAAAGAAAAGAAAAAAAAGATCGATGAAGAGGGATACTCCCCGCAAAAAAAAAAAATTAAAAAAATAAAAAGTTCAACATAATCATTTATTCTTCTAACATTCAGGCCAACAAAGTCATTTGTCATAGGCAGTCATTCGATTCCAAGACAATCATCACAGGTTTGAACCGACCCTTTCGTTTAACCATTAAAAAAAAAACACAGCAATAATGCTGTTAGTACTACAGCGCGCTCAACGTTCGCCTTTTTGAACTCGCGATGAGATTTGTTTCTTCTGGTGGCAAGCTTACCGTTAACAAACGCATGCGTACTAGTTAGGATTCCCCCAATTTTCGCGACCTTGACCGAATACTCTCGAAGTCACCACTCCGGCGTTCATGCATAGTGAACAGTTGGAAAGTTAAACTTCGGGAGTTCCCACTTCCGAAAGAGGCCTCTACTTCCAGTGTTGCTGACTTCCTCCTCGTGCATACGGGCCCTGAAGAACTTGCCTCACTTTCGTATGCATGGGCCGGAAGAAGGGCTTACTTCAAAGCAAAGCGAGGAAGTAATTGAAGGTAGTTTGCGACAACTTCCAACGTTTTGAGCGACATCGGAAGTACATCCTCAATTTCGCATGCATGGGACGGAAACAGAGCTTACGTTTGAAGCAAGCGAGGAAGTAAGTGAGGGTAATTGTACTACAGCGAAACCCAGGGCCCGTATGCATGAACTGGAAGTCAGAAACACTGGAAGTAGAGGCCTCTTTTGAAAGTGGGCACTCCCGAAGTTAACTTTCTAACTGTTCCCTATGCATGAACGCCGTAGTGCTGACTTCGAGAGTATTCGGTCAAGGTCGCGAAAATTGGGAGAATCCCAACTAGTACATGCGTTTGTTAACGGTAAGCTTGGCGACCAGAAAAAACAAATCTCATCGCGAGTTCAAAAGGGCTAACGTTGAGCGCGCTGTAGTACTAATAGCGTTATTGCTGTTGTTTTTTGAATGGTTAAACGAAAGGGTCGGTTCAAACCTGTGATGATTATCGAATGACTGCCTAGCTATGACAATGACTTTGTTGACCTGAATGTTAGGGAGAAAAATAAATGATTATGTTGAACTTTTTTTCTCCTTTTTTTTTAATCTCAGTTGCATGCAGGCAGCTTCAACCCTTTCTTTTTCGCCTCTCTCTTTTTTTTCTTTTTCTTTTTTCTTTTTTGTTTATATATCGGGGAGCATCCGTCTTTATTGATCTTTTTTGTTTTGTTTTTTGTTATCGGGGAGCATCCGTCTTTATAGATCTTTTTTTTGGTTCTTTTATCCTGCTTTTTATATTAAAGTCAAGATTGGATTTTTTGTGTAAGCATGGGACAGTTTCTTTACGCAATTAAAAAAAACCGAACACAGAGACAAAAACCGGTTGTTGCAGCGAATGCAATTAAGGCCTATAAAGAAAAAGATCAATAAAAAAAAAAAAATTAAATTTTGCTCCCAGCTGCTCTTGAACCCGGAGCGCCGGATCGAATTTCCGAATCCGTAACCACTGCACCATGCTACTCGTGTGAAAAAAAAGCGTGATGAAAAGATGTAATATGAGTTATTCAGTCGCCACCTTCGCCGAATGACTCGAGCACGTTTTTTTCGGTTAGTAACTGATCGAACTGTCGCTTTTCAGCCATTCTGTTTCAAGCATTTCACCTAAATTAAACAAGAATGTCACAGTTTGTGTCTATGGTGCAAGGTAGCCGACCGTCTCATTGTAGCCAAGTTACGACAGTTGCTCGATTGACGCATTTCATGTCTTCGATATTCTGTCTGAGCTCATTTCCCAATGAGCTGCCTTAAAAACAGGAATGTCCTGCAATTGTAGTATGCGTTGGAGGTTTCTTTTGGATGGGTAAGGACATTTAAGAAGCAAGGCACCGTGTTAGGGCCTCTTCTCTTCCTTTGCCACATCAACGACCTCCCGGATGCAGTCAAGTCCCAAGTGCGCCTCTTCGCAGATGACTGCCTCCTCTACAGGGAGATCGTTGACATCAGCGACCACATCGCAGCTTTGAACCGACCCTTTCGTTCAACCAGGCAGAAGCAACAACTACAGTAAAAGCTACAGCGCGATCAACGTTCGCCCATTTACGAACTCGCGATGAGATTTGTTTCCTCTGGTCACCAAGCCTACCGTTTACAAACGCATGCGCACTAATTGGGATTCCCCCAATTTCCTCGACCTTGACCTCAGAACTCTCGAAGCCACTACTTCGGCTTTCAATTTAGCTCTTGCATACCGAGTAGCTGGCAACTTTGCTTCCGAAGTTCCCACTTTCAATGTTAATTTGCAGGGTCTCTCACTTGACATCATTATATACTGTTCAAAAAAAGAAACGCATAGTTGCTACTTGCCAAATTTGTTTTATTTTTCAAAAAAATTAACAGAAAATCCAATATTTAGATTATTTGTTTGAAATTTGGTATGGACACAGTTGAATGCACACACAGTTCATTTGCATCTTCAAATCAATCAGTCAATCAATACGATTGGGTGCCGAGGCTGTCAAGTCAGTAGGGGGTGTGACTGCCTTGAGCAGCAACAACTGCCCGGCACCTTCTGGGCATGGACTGGATCAGATGCCGGATATCTTGCTGTGGGATGGTGTCCCACTCCTCCTGAAGTGCCTGCAATAGATCGCGGTGATTTGCCAGCGCTTCTTCTCGCCTGCGCACACGTCTGTCCAATTCATCCCAGAGGTGTTCTATCGGGTTCATGTCTGGCGACATGGATGGCCAGGGAAGCACCTGGACATGGTGGTCGGTGAGGAACTGGGTGGTGAGTCGTGCTGTGTGCGGGCGAGCGTTGTCCTGCTGGAATATGGCATCCTGGTCAGCCAGAAGAGGAAGGGCGTGTGGGCGCAGAATTTCCTCCACGTATCGCTGGGCAGTTATGCGCCCTTGGACGTGCACCAGGGTGCTCCTTCCAGCGGTATTGATCGCCCCCCACACCATGACGCCTCCACCACCATGAACGGGTGCCTCATCCACACAGTTGGGCGCGTAACGTTCGTTTACTCTCCGGTAGACCCTCCTCCGACCATCATGTCGCTGGAGCAGGAAGTAGGACTCGTCGCTGAACCACACGTGTCTCCAGTGATTCTGGACGGTCCAGCGAAGGTGCTGGTTGCCCCACTGCACTCGGTTCTGGCGATGGCGGCGGGTGAGGACAGCTCCTCTGTGAGGTCTGCGAGCTCTCAAACCAGCTTCATGCAGGCGGTTCCGCACGGTCTGGTCCGATAATCGGTGTGGCCCGGGGAGAGCCTGGACAGAAGATGAGGCCGACAGGAAACGATTCCGGAGGTGGCGGAGCCGTATGAAGCGGTCGTGAGCAGCAGTTGTCGCCCTTGGTCTTCCCGCTCGTGGCAAGTCAGCAACGGAGCCAGTGGCTTGAAACCTGACCCACAGTCTACTGATGGTGCTCTGGGACACGTGGAAGTGCCTGGCGATTGCACTTTGACTTTGGCCTGCTTGTAAACGACCCAATGCAATTTGGCGGTCTTCTCTGCTCAATCGGGCCATCTTTTGTCGCTGAATTGTCGTCTGATTTCTTTGTGGCGAACAATCCGCTTTTATGGGTTTTGGAAGACATGGTGAGAGCTCAATATTCCCCGAGTTTCACGAGATTACACTGAAGCATGACGAGTGGTCATGCCAAATGAGCAATTTTGACATTGTAGCCACTGATAACGCATGCGTCACGTGCAGAGCTCACTTGTGGCAATGGACGAAAGGTCGACGACCAGATAAACATTTTCTGCAGTTTGGTGGATATCCTTGTAGCCATATAACTAAATTAACCAAATATTACAAGCTATGCGTTTCTTTTTTTGAACAGTATAGGTTGGTTAGAGCGAACGTTTGGGTTATACTGGTAAATTTGAAAAGGCAGAAATCAATCAGTGTTTGGAGAATCAAGATATAAGGTGTAGTGAAACGAAGATAAGTTCAGTGACTTTCATATTAATTGGGAAAATGTGTGTCCGAATTTTTACAAAAGATAAATTGTTGTACTTTGGTATTTGTACATTTTGTTTGTCCTCGTTAATTGTGAACAGGATGTATGATTATATAAAGTTGAAAGTCAAGATTGGATTTGTTTAGCCTACGCGCGTGTGTGCATGTGTGTTAGACATAGACATAGACATAGACCACTGTATTATCTCAATTACAAGAAACTCGGGTGTGGTGAATCATAATAAACAACATAGAACGTAAGAACATCAATAAAATATCGAGGCACAAATACTCAGCTCATAATAGTGTGTGGTAAGGGGTGATGGGGGGTGCACACACACACACACACACACACCGTCGAACACACGCACACACACAAACACACACACACGCACGCACGCGCACAAACACACACACACCATCGAACACACACATAACGTCGAACACACACACACACACACACCGTCGAACACGCACACACCGTCGAACACAAACATAATATCGAACACACACACACACACACACATGCACACACACACCCACACACACATACGCGCGCACACTCAAACGTATGAAGGAACAGACGCACAATTATACCCGCAGGCAGGCAGGCACTCGCACAAATACATACAAACGCACACACACACACACACACACACACACACACACACACACACACACACACACACACACATGCAGATAAAGCAATGACCAAAAAAATAGCAGAAACTTACACTCGAACACACACACACACACACACACACACACACACATAAAGCTATGACAAAAACAAGAAATTCCTCCGAGGTAGGAAAAACACCCCCGTCCTTACCATTCTCACTGCCACCAACTGAGAAGGCACTGCTAACAAGTGTGGTTAAAATAAGTTGATTGAGTGGACAAAGAGACAGGCGGAGAAAAAGACAAATCAATATAACTCTTTCTGTAACACCTGACCGCATACAGAAAACAAAAGATCCCGAAAAAAACCCACCAAAATCGGTTTGCGCTGCGCGCTGAGAGCAGGTATTGAAATATCTCATCGATCAGATTTTGTCCGGGGTGTATCTGCCGCTTCGCCGGGTAGCAAGTAGAGCCGAATACCCGGCTTGAGTGGCGCACTGTACGCCGGCTTCGAACCATGGACCCGTCAAGCTTAGGTCCCTTCCAGACTCGTGGAATGGGAACAGCACGAACATGATTCAGGGGTCATAATGCCATTCCTGATCATATCATGTCGAGTCCCATACTTGTCGACGACGCCCTAGGTACCACATCACAAACAGAACTGTGCAATACACAGGTGTTTTCTACAGACACACTCAAACACACACACACACAGAGAAGCCGTATATATATATCTATATCTATTGTATAAAGATATAGAGATAGATGAGAGTGTATTTTTCGCGTGGCTATAAATTGATTCGACCTTTGCACTTTTACAGTGAGGATAATTTACGGGTCCAATTTACGTTCTGGACACTGCGGTGACCTTCTAAAAATAGTAACAGAACGCCGGGAATATCCGAAGATTCCCCCCTCATACTATAGTGCACCATACGAAGGAAGGGAGGTAAACGCTGAAAACATGGAGAAGATAAGGAAGAGTTATGCCGTAGTTGATCCCCCAAAAAACCAAAATCCACCAATAACTCCCTAACCGTGTGTTTGACTGGTCCCAATTTTTGTAAGGACCGTCTCAGGAATGTATAGAACCTGTTCACCAAGTTTGGTGACGATCGGTCCGTTCATTCTTGAGATCTACTTGCGAACACAAACAAACACACAAACAAACAAACAAACAAACAAACACATCGACCGAAACCTATAGGGGGTGTAACAACAGCAGAAACTTACACTCAAACACACACACACACACACACACACACACACACACGCACACACATACACACAAACACACATGCACACAACAACGCCCATTTTCATAGAAACACAGTAACCCCCTCGTATAAGCGGGAATGAAAGAGTGGTGGCCAATGACCCAGAACAAACAAAAGTCAAAGCTGGCAACTCAGGTTTGTATTCAGGGAAATTTGCACTAAATGCATGCACAAGATACGACTTTTCCTTCTATTTTCTCTCTTGAGGACTTTCATTTGCGTCAGCTCGGTTTGATATGAAAAACTGAAGAAAAGCCCTGCCTTTTTGCACTGAGAAACTGTGGAAGTAGCGTGTTTACTACTGGGTCTGGCTGAAGTACATTTACCCTCATTTACTTCCTCGTTAGCTTCCAAAGTAAACTCTTTTTTCGTCCCATGCATGCGAAAGTGAGGATGTACTTCCGATGTCGCTCAAAACTTTAGAAGTAGTCGCAAACTACCTTGAGTTACTTCCTCGCTTTGCTTCGAAGTAAACCCTTTTCCCGGCCCATGCATACGAAAGTGAGGCAAGTACTTCCGATGTCACTCAAAACTTCGGGAGTTGTCGCGAACTTTCCCCATAAGCATACGGGCCCTGGAGTAAACACGCTACTTCCAATGTTTCTCAGTGCAAAATAGCAGGGCTTTTCTTCGGTTTTTCATGTCAAACCGATTTAACGCAAATGAAAGTCCCAAAGAGAGAAAATAGAAGGAAAAGTCGTATCTCGTGCGTGCATTTCGTGTACATTTCCCTGAATACAAACCTGAGTTGCCAGCTTTGACTTTTGTTCGTTCCGGGGTCACTGGCCACCACTCTTTCATCCCGGCTTATACGAGGGGGTGTTTCTATGTAAATGGGCGTCTTTGTGTGCATGTGTGAGTGTGTGTGTGTATGTGTATGTGTGTGTGTGTGTGTGTGTGTGTGTGTGTGCGTGCGTGTGTAGGTGTGCGTCTGTTCATTCATTCGTTTGTTTGCATGCACGCGCACACATGTGTGTGTGTGTGTGTGGGGGTGTGTGTGTTTGTGTGTGAGTGCGTGCGTGTGCGTGCGTGTGTGTGTGAAACTACGCCTGCCTGCCTGTGTGTGCGTGCGTGCGGGTATAATTGTGCGTTTGTTTGTGTGCGCGTGCGTGTGTGTGTGTGTGTATGTGTGTGTGTGTGTGTGTTCGACGGTGTGTGTGTGTGTATGTGCACCCCCACCCCCCCCCGCACACACACACACACACACACTATTATGAGCTGATTATTTGCGCCTCGATATTTTATTTATTTTCTTACGTTTTATGTTGTTTATTGTGATTCACTGTCACGATTTAGTGACATGGATCGAGAAAGTGTCACTCTGTGGGGTGCCTTCTCTTGGTCAATTGCGATAGAAAGCGCCTATGCTTTCTGTCAACGGCTGGGTTTTAGCTGACCGAGCAACAGCGAACACGGGAATTTCGTGTCGCACGGATTTCACGTGGGTGATTTCTGCTGTCGGGGCAAAACTGGCGATAGCTGAACTTGGAATGTGACAAGGTGAGTCACGTGATTTTGTCAAGGTTGTCTGTCTGAGACATATTAACTACACACTCGAAACTCAGCAGCGAGAGAGAAGCGTCGGTGTCAGAATTCTTCTACAAGTTTGATGGTCTTCAACACGTTTAAATACTTCACTGTATATCAATGTGCCATGCTGCTTGCCGGTGGGGCTTAAAAGGAACTACAAGGACAGACCACCTTCTCACTGTATACATGCTGGCTGACAGTCGGGGCGTCAAGGTTTCTCCGGTGTGCGTTTTCACCGCATAAGGATTCAGCGCGAGAGGAGGATGACAGTATTTCTGTGACGAACAGAAGTCATTCGAAAGGAAGCGGATTCGCTTAAAAGAGAGCTATCTACATAAGGCTGTTGAGGTAATAAATCATTATTTAACGCTGTTGACGAGTCTGTGTTTGTGGAATGAAATACTCTCTGTTGTTCTTTCCAGGTAGCGCATAATTTGCTCTTTGTGACGCTAAAATACTAATCTGTATATGGTTTTTGCAGATATGGAGAGAAGGAAGGAAAATAGCTGATTTGTTGTTGTAAAAGTCCGTTTGTGCAGGCCCACGTGCTCCATGAAATATGTCAGGGTGACATGTTTAAAGGTGGTGTGCGAGGGGAAGCATGACATGTTTAGTGCACCGATGCTTTTTGTTGCAGCCTTCTGTTACTGCCAACGTATTCTATTACGTGCTACGCTGGGATGCTGTAACCAGGTCGTCCGCGGCATTGCTGTAACCTGCTAACCTGCTATACTGGTGATTTGCTGTCGCTGTCGCTGTCCTACCAGCTACAAATCTACTTTTCTGGTAGACTACGGGAGGACCTTCAGCGACTGAGTGAGGCGCCTGATGTCTCCACTGTTCCCTGCTTCGTTGCCACGCTAACCGGCACTACATTCAACGGAGCAGTTGTGGAGACTACAGACTAATTACGGGCCGCCCACTCAGTGGCAAAAAGCTAAGTTGCACCATGTTTTTTGCACCCTTACCACCAAGTCATCTGTGCTATTAATGATTATACTCGAGTGGTGACGACGTGGGGTGTGTGACACTTTAAGGCAGACAGCTATATTTCTTAACTATACACGGGATCAGCGTGTTATTATTATTTCCTGTACTTTAACTGGCATTTTTGTCAGTGACCACTTGTTTTACGTTTAGAACGTAAAAAGAACATCTTTTGGAGTGAAGTCTCGAGGGAGGTGGCGTGATATTACATAAACAGGCGTCTGAAACTTATACTTTTGTTGATTCTATCTATTTGTATGACTGCGAGAGTGGATCGTGGTGTGGTTAGTTAGTTAGAAGTAACTAACCGTTCATAATCACCTTAGTGTGATAGTGAAACGTGACATTCACCACACCCGAGTTTCTCGTAAATGAGATAATAAAGTGTTCTATGTCTATGTCTAACACACATGCACACACGCGCGTAGGATAAGCAAATTCAATCTTGACTTTCAACTTTACATAAACAAACATCCTGTTCACAATTAACGAAGACAAACATAATTTACAAACACCTAAGTACAACAATTTATCTTTTGTAAAAATTTGGACACACATTTTCCCAATTAATATGAAAGTTACTGAACTTATCTTCTTTTCACTACACCTTATTATCTTGATTCCCAAAAACTTGAGTTCTGCCTTTTTAAATTTACCAGTAACCCAAAACTTTCGCTCTAACCAATCTATTTTGTCTAAAAGAGTTTTACCGATACACAATCTTAAAAAAAAAAGAGATTTAACATAACCGACTTCGCTACCACATAAACAATTTTTTTTTATTCTCCCCAACATTCTGGTCAACAAAATCATTATTACAGACAGTCATTCAATTTCAAGACAATCATCACATCTTTGAACAGACCATTTCGTTCAACCAGTCAAAAACAACTATAGTAAAAGCGACAGCGCGATCAACATTCGCCCATTCACGAACTCGCGATGAGATTTGTTTCTTCTGGTCGCCAAGCCTACCGTTTACAAACGCATGCGCACTAATTGGGA
Source organism: Littorina saxatilis (assembly GCF_037325665.1). Taxonomy (NCBI): domain Eukaryota; kingdom Metazoa; phylum Mollusca; class Gastropoda; order Littorinimorpha; family Littorinidae; genus Littorina; species Littorina saxatilis. The sequence goes on along the minus strand of NC_090251.1, from coordinate 19,985,272 downwards.
TTCCCCCAATTTCCTCGACCTTGACTCAGGACTCTCGAAGCCACTACTTCGGCGTTTAAGTTAGCTCGTTCATACCGAGTAGATGGCAACTTTGCTTCCGAAGTTCCCACTTTCAGAGTTAATTTCATCATTATACGACGATATCGCATCCTTAAAGGTCCTTTCGCATCTAAAAGAAACCTCCAACGCATACTTCAATTGCATGACATTCCGGTTTTAAAGGCAGCTCATTGGGAAATGAGCTCAGACACAATATCGAAGACGTGAAATGCGTCAATCGAGCAACTGTCGTAACTTGGCTACAATGAGACGGTCGGCTACCTTGCACCATAGACACAAACTGTGACATTCTTGTTTAGTTTAGGTGAAAAGCTTGAAACAGAGGGGCTCAAAACCGACAGTACGATCATTTACTGACCGAAAAAAACGTGCTCGAGTCATTCGGCGAAGGTGGTGAGCTTTCAAACCATCACGACTGAATAACTGATAACACATCTTTTCATCGTGCTATTTCTGGACGGGTAGCATAGTGCAGTGGTTACGGATTCGGAAATTCGATCCGTCGCTCAGTTCAAGTGCCGCTGGGAGCTGAATTTTTTTTTTATTACCCTTTTTCTTTATAGACCTCAATTGCATTCAGACTGCAACAACCGGTTTTTGCCTCTGTGTTCATTTTTTTTAAATGCCTAAAGAAACTGTTTTATGTTTTCAACAACAAAAATCCAATCTTGACTTCCTTATATCTTTATATCCCAACATAATGTTCTTCCTTTTAAACTTGACCAGTAACCCAATTTTTCCCTATATATCCAATCTATGTTTGTCTAACAGTTTTACCGATATAAAATTATTAAACAAGTTCAACATACAGTAATTGTTGTACTTGTGAGAACAAAATTGATTTTACTGAATTTGTTTTTCTTCCAAAAATTATGTTCATTTGGAAATGCGTTGAGGATAAAGTGAATTGTAATAATAATAATAATAATAATAATAATAAATGAGCATTTATATAGCGCAACATCATAACTTTACAATTATGCTCTTTGTGCTTGACACATTTAAAATTAAAACACAGTTATACAAGCATTTACATCTACATTCATAGTCAACAACGCTTAATTAAAAGCATACACCTTCAAACATACATTACAAAAGATTCTTCCACTAACTAAGTAATAAAAACATGAATAAAATAGGTGGTGAAAAATCACTAAAACAACAAATAACACTACATGTAGCCTACTGATGGACTGAGAAAACAAAATCAGGGGTTGTATTTTAAGTGCTCGTTTGAATGCTTTGGGTGACTGAGAGTGGCGGATGTGAAAGGGGAGAGAATTCCATTGTGTGGGTGCGCAGAAAGTAAAAGTGCGTTGTCCGTATGTTTTGGTTTTGGTGTGTGGAATGGTAAAGATGCGACAGTCAGAAGAGGAACGGAGTTGTCTTGCTGGAGAATAGACGGTAAGAGAAGTAAGCAGGAGACGAACCAGAAAAGAAGTTAAAGCAGAGGGTAGACAGTTTGTAGTCAATGCGGGCTTGAATAGGTAACCAGTGCAGTGTGTGAAGAAGTGGTGTTGCGTGATCTCGTTTTCGTGCTTTGAGAATGAGGCGTGCTGCCGAGTTTTGGACTTTTTGTAGTTAATGCAGGAGGTACAGAGGACAGCCAGAGAGAAGAGAGTTGCAGTAGTCAAGTTTAGAAAGAACAAAGGCACAGACAAGAGTGTTAGTTGTTTGAGAGGAGAGTGTGTGGCGAATGGTGCTGATCTTACGAAGCTCAAAATAAGCTGCTCTACAGACTAAAGATATAATATGATTATTAAACATTACCGTAAAGGAAGTTTTTTGGGCGTGTTTGAAAATTCACAAAGTTTTAAGGCAATAATAAGTTATGTGAATTATTTGATGGTGATAGCCAAAATGTGTGTTAGTATTTATAGATATGGTTCCCCTCTGGATATTGTATGCATTTCTGAGAGGGAATTGTTATATAGAAAAGTTGTTTAAAATACATTTAGAAATAGTATTGTTAACGATATAGGTACATTTAAAGTAGAAACATTAATATAAAAAGCAGAAAAAAAAGAAAAGAAAAAAATATCAATGAAGAGGGATACTCCCCGCAAAAACAAAAAACAAAAACAAAAAAAAAGTTGAAGCTGCCTGCATGCAACTAAGATAAAAAAAAAATGTAAAGTTCAACATAATCATTTATTCTTCTCCTAACATTCAGGCCAACAAAGTCATTTGTCATAGGCAGTCATTTGATTCCAAGACAATCATCACAGCTTTGAACCGACCCTTTCGTTTAACCATTCAAAAATCAACAGCAATAACGCTGTTAGTACTCAACGTTCGCATTTTTGAACTCCCGATGAGATTTGTTTCTTCTGGTCGCGGCAAGCTTACCGTTAACAAACGCATTCGTACTTGTCAGGATTCCCCCAATTTTCGCGACCGTGACCGAATACGCTCGAAGTCACCACTCCGGCGTTCATGCATAGTGAACAGTTGGAAAGTTAAACTTTGGGAGTTTCCACTTCCGAAAGAGGCCTCTACTTCCAGTGTTGCCGACTTCCTGCTCATGCATACGGGCCCAGGAGGTCGCCGCGTCGGCTTGGTGATGGTGGAACAAAGATCGAGATAAAACGAAACTCCGCCAAGATGTCGCCGCGTCGAAGTGGTGATGGGATAATGCATCTAGTACCCTGGGCGTCTTCTGTACATATGTGTGACTGCTGAACGTCTGTAACGATATGTATGCTAGTGAGCTACATAAACATTTCAGCTAGCTCCATAACTTTTCTTGTATTGTTGGAATGGACCAGAGGAGACTGACGAACGCGTATGAATGTAATATCCTTCTGACTGTCTGTCACTATTTTAAATAAGCAAAGCGCTTTTCTTGTTAAATTTCTGGCTTGTTTTTAATCCAAACATAACATATATCTATATGTTTTTGGAATCAGAAAACGATAAAGAATAAGATGAGGTTATTTTTTGATCGATTACTAAAAATTGTAATCGTAATACCTTATTAACCTATTTTCGTTTATTATGATCACATCTTTAGAGTAAACATAATACTTATAATTTTGTTTGTTTGTTTGTTTATTTGTTGCTTAACGTCCAGCCGACTACGCAGAGCCATATCAGGACGAGGAAGGGGGGGATGAAGGGGGCCACTTGTCAAGCGATTCCTGTTTACAAATGCACTAACCCATTACTTGTGTCCCAGCAGGCTTTAGTAAAACTAAATTAATACCTACTGGAAGATTACCAGTTTCCAGTATGTTAAAATAGGCTTAACCTCTAATACTTATAATAAACTTGGCCAAAAAATTATTGCAACAAATTTCAAACCCAAATTAAAGCATTAATTCCTGTGTCATTTCATTAAAACTGTATATGCCAGTTAAGGCCGTTAACTTAACCTTCAGGATCATCTGTTGGATTAAACATTTCTTTTACAGGGATCACGTGACCGCCGCTCAAGTAAGGGTACCCTCAAAATCGACCAGAGCCGAGTAAAAAATCGACAAAAAAATCACAATAGGCCTAACTTTGCAACTTTGACATACGAGAAGAAAGTCAAACCAATTATCTACCGAGAACAGGTTGATTTGTTTTGCTACCCTGCGTATTTCGCGTGCTATGCTATTCCTACAGCTTTGTAGAACAGCCCATATATGTGATCAGAGTAGCCCCTCTCTGGGCTGGTTGAAAAAAAAACTCGTTTGTAAAATAAAATGTGATTCGATTTGATTTGATCTCTCTCTCTCACACACACACACGCATACACACATACACACACACACCACACGCACACACACACACACACACACACACACACACACACTCACACACACACACAAGCAACTTTCTTGATGCTTACCTCTTACCACCGGCATCTGCTGTCATTGTGTATTGATTGTGTCACTAATCAGTTATCTACGTAAAGTTTTTTTTATCAGCAGTTGTGGGGTTGGTAACCTGAGCTTTGAACGCAGTGTGACTGACAATCTTTGTTATCAACAGGGACTGTTAGTGTATGACAAACACACTACAGTGCAACCAGCTCTCGCGAGCCCCTGGCTGTACTGTAGTGTGTTTGTCATACAAGTCTTACAAACTACCAACAACAATATTCCTCATTGTTTTCTCTGTCTACGCCCGTTTGCAAACAGTTACCTCCCTTTACATAATATGTAGAACATAGGGTGTCATTGTACAAACGAAACTGTTCTGTACAATGTTTGTTATCTCCTAGTTTTGGCGAGTTTTTGAATAGCGTTTGCAACCAGTTGCCTTTAAAAAAAATGGTATTGCACAATATGCATAACATAGGGCGTCGTTGCACCGAAACTGTTCTATTCCATTTTTTTCTCTGTCTGTCTCTCCTCCTGTCTGTCTGTCTGTCTGTCTGTCTGTCTATATGTCTCTCTCTAGCTAGACAAGAAGCTCACCTGGAACCCACACATCAAAGAGGCGGAGAAGAGGGCTACGAGAAGACTCTCCATCATGAAGAAACTGGCTGGCACAAAGTGGGGAGCCAGCAGCAACATCCTCAGACAGGTGTATACGGGACACGTCCGCCCTGTGATGGAGTATGGAGCTGCAGCCTGGGCCACAGCTGCGAAGAGCAACACCAGCCGGCTCAACAAAGTGCAGAACGCAAGCATGCGCATCATCACAGGGGGACTGAAAACTACGCCCATACACGCCCTTGAAGCCACCACCAGACTCCCTTCCCTGGACCACCGACGAGAAGAGAAGGTCATCGTGCAGTACGAGAAGCTGCAACGACTCCCCTCTCACCCAACACACCAGCACACCCAACAGCTGACGAAGAACAGGCTGAAAAGAAGCAGCTTCAACCATCTGGCCAAGCAGCTAGAGAGAACCCAAACCAGCTTCCTACCACGCACCCCTGAAGAACAAGAGCCCCTCCAAGACGCTGAAGAGTGGAACAGCCAGCTCAGCAAGGTGCTCTTTGTTACTGACATGCCAGGAGTGACCAGCAAGAGAGAGCAGCAGGACGCAGTCCTCAAGAACCTCACGCTGGAGATGATGCACCAGGACTACAACGCCTCAGTATGGACTCACATCTACACTGACGGGTCCTCAGATGGTGCCATCAAAAACGGAGGAAGCGGGATCCTGGTACGCTACCCAGACGGACACACCCTTTCAAGATCCCTGCCTGCCGGAGAGCTGTCATCCAACTACCGGGCAGAACTCACCGCTCTCAGAGAAGCAGTTAGCCTGGTCAGCGAACACCCACCCTCTCACGCCGTCTTCCTGACCGACTGCAGATCCGCCGTCCAAAGCCTGCAGTCGCCCAAAGAGCAGCTGGAACGAGACACCCAGCGTCTTCTTTGTACTCTCTCCCAGAGCACAAACGTCGCTGTCCAGTGGATCCCTGCTCACTGTGGCCTCTCAGGGAACGAGGAAGCGGACAGACTGGCCAAGACTGGCAGCCATCTGGAGCAGACAAGACCAACAGTCTCTTACAGTGAAGCCAAAACCCTGGTGAAAAGACACTACCAAACCACCTGGAAAGCCCAACACAGCCTGCCATCTGATGATCAGATGCCCAACTTACAGCGCCATCAGCAGACCATCCTCTTCCGCCTACGGACTGGACACTGTCGACTGCGTGCCCACATGCACCGCCTTGGTCTGTCGCACACACCGAACTGCCCGTGCGAAACAGGCCTACAGACCCCGGAGCACATCCTGCAGACCTGCCCGCTCCACCAGGAAGCCAGAACAGATCACTGGCCCCAAGGTGCCACACTGCAGGAGCAACTCTGGGGCACCAAAGACTCCCTGGTCCTGACCACTAGCTTTATTCAAGCTACAAAACTTGAAGTCTGACCTGAGGCCAAAAATCCTGGAACGCCGAAGAAGAAAAAAAGAAGTCTCTCTCTCTATCTCTCTTTCTCTCCCCCTCTCTCTCTCTCTCTTGAAAAACATATCAATAAACACATCCTTTCTCACTTTGAGAACAATAAATTGATCCATGATAATCAATCAGGTTTTAGGCAAAAACACTCATATCAATTAAACAGCGCTTATTAGTTTACTAGACCAATGGCTGACAAACATTAATAATAATCAGTTCTGTGCTGCTCTATTTGTTGACTTTGCTTTTGACCTAATTGACCATAAACTCCTTGTCAAAAAGCTTAAGATTTATGGAATTGCAACAGATTCCATAAACATTTTAACATCTTTCCTGTCAGACAGACAGCAAAGTACTTATCTGAAACAATCTTTCTCTTGTAAGCAAACAGTAAGGTTTGGAGTACCACAAGGTTCTATTCTTGGTCCATTACTATTTTCTATATATATAAACGACCTACCTCTATTTGTAAAATGCATGTGTGAACTATTTGTAGATGATACTACATCATTCATTCTAGTCACCAAGATCTTATTAAACTAGCAAATATCCTCCAAGAAAACATTGATCGATTACTTGAATGGTCAGAACTAAACCATATGTCACTGAATCCAAATGAAACTAAAAAAGACAATGTAACATCTGGATTTCCGACATTGCTAATACGAAATCAAGATGTTACCAAAGTTGATAGCCATAAAGTCTTGGGAACAACCATTGACAATAACTTGTCTTGGTCAAAACATGTAGATACACTTTGTAAAAACACATCCAAAAAGTATTTCAGTTATCAAAAATCAAACACTTTCTAGACCTTCGCACAAGAAAACTGTTTTTTCAGGCACATATTCAGTCAGCTATTGACTATGCTTCCACAGTGTGGGATTCTGCAAGTGCAAATACTTTGAAACACTTGGGCAGTTTACATAGACGAGCTGTTAAATTGATTATTTTAAAAAATACATCTCTTTCCATGACTGATTATAAACGATTGCAAATTTTTCCTATCAAAGATAGATTTGCATATAACAAAGGTGTGATGATGTATAGAATTATGTCAGAGTGTGCCTCAAATTTCAAAATAAATTATTATAGAAAATGTAACAAATTAATTACCCCAACTCCAAGAATTGACCTGTACAAGTCGAGTCTATCATATAATTATTCTGGAGCAATTCTGTGGAACGCCATTCCAAATATAATCAAACTACGAATTCATGAAACATCATTCAAGGAATATTACATGCTGTTTCTTTTACAAAACTTATAAGAAATATTATCAAGCAGCTGGCAAAATATAACTGTACTCTGTGATTATATTGAAAAACATGATTATATAATTCATGAAGAATTTTTTTAATTTTAAATATATTTTTTTTTATACAAACACATATTTCTCTGTTATATATAATTTTCAAGCATTGCTAAAGAATCACAATGCATCTTAAAATGTCTTATTGGTTCCTTGACATGTTAAGTATGGTAAATATGTCATTTGTTAAACTTATCTTTTATTTCTTCTTGTTTGTTACCCCTCAATGGACGAGGGCCGGATGAAAAAAAGCATGTGTACGTTGCTTATTCTGTCACATTCGTAAAATAAATTTAAATTCAATTCAATTCAATTCAACTCTCTCTGTCTCTCTCCTTCTGTCTCTCTCTGTCTGTCTCTCTCTCAGTCTGTCTGTCTCTCTCTGTCTGTCTGTCTCTCTCTCTCTCCCACTCTCTCTCTCTTTCTTTCTCTCACATAATGTTCCTACATATTTAAAATCACATTTCAGACATGCCACAAAAAGATGTCCCAGAATCTTATCCCCCCTATCCCTCGTCTAGACTTGTATAAGTCAAGTTTAGCCTTCTCAGGAGCGTCTCTCTGGAATTCCCTACCCCTACAAATCCGAAATGCCTCTTCTGTGAAAACGTTTAGGCGTCAGTTCCATTCCCGCTTGATGGGTAAATAGAACACTTTTCATGTCTGATATTTTTGTGCTTTTTGTTTGGTATTTTGATTTGTTCTTTATGTGTATGTATTGATAATTATATACTATATGTACATACAAATGATTGTGACAATTCCTCCACACTTTTTCCCCCTTTTGTCATCAGTTGTTTTGGATATGCAATGCGTTATTGCAACTGTGCTGCAATTTCCACACTATATTGTTTTCCTATTTTCGAGTGTGTATAAGAAACTATGTCACACGCTTTCCTTCTTTGCCACTACTAAAGCAAACGTGTGCAAGATTGTATGTTATCCTACAACATACGTGAGAGAGACACCCGTGAGATAATAATCGTTCAAATCACACGTGTGTGTATCATGTAAATGAGGTCATGTCAAGCAAGTCTGGCAGGGACCTGTTTTTCCACTGCTCATGATGCCAAAGTCACCGAGACAAACGTCATTATAGAAAAAAAAAATTGCGCTCGCTAATTACCCTCGATGAATTTTTTGAACTAACACGTCACGCCACACTTTCAGAGTGACGTTTCTTTGCTTTGACGTAATAGATTGCACGAGGCTTTAGAAGAGATCGAGGTTCCAAAACAAGCGTCTTCAATTTAGCTGCCCCGAATGCAGGACATTTTCAGTAAAATACACGTAAGTACAGTATGTAGGATAAACAGAATACTACATGGCTTGCTGTATCGTACCAGATTTACACTCGTTGCTTTTTCAAATAGTGAACAGCTCGCTTTCGCTCGCAGTTCAATATTTAAAAAAACAACTCGTGTAAATCTGGTACGACACAGCAAGCCATGTAGTATTCTCTATTTACACGCTTTGGAGCATGTGCAAGAACGGATTCAAACTCGAAATTGTCCCTCCAAAAACCCCAAAATGCACACACGACTTTTATTTCTCCTGCTGTTATCGTTTCTTCTCTTTACAAATTCTTCAACGCTGAGAATACTGAAAACGGCATCCCAGACGACAGTACTGTTTCCATACGCGAATTTAGCTGCCCTTGGAAAGTGGCTCGCTCAGGAGGCCTGTTAGTCTGAATCTAGAAGGACAGAGTTCTGAACATAGATGACAAAGATCCCGGAAAGAACAAACATTTCGCGGATGCAGACACAGAAAGACGTCATGAAGATTGCGATGCTTCAAAAGATACAGACTGTGACGATGACTGTGACGTCATTCACATATACCGAGACGTCATTTATAGTTGTTCGGTCACTTTCGTCAAAAAGTAGATCTCTCCACAATGGCTGCTCCTGTGTTTAGGTTTATCAAGCGTGAGTACGCAAAATGTGTTTGTTCTCTCCTCTGTTGAAGCTGTGAGACATAATCGCCATAAAAAGTTGATAGAATAGGCCACGGTCAAAAGATCGTGTAGGTTACCTAGCCCAAAGTTAGGCTAGGATAGCAACTGATCAAAAGATCAGACAGCCTAAGTACCAGTCTGATAACATAACATAACATAACATAACAACAACATAACGAGCTAGTCGTGTGACAGAGAGTTTTCTTGCACACTCGACTGCTGCTGTTTCACTCCGGCTAAAGCCGTCGTGAAACATCTACAGTCTCGTGTGCAAGAAAACTCTCTGTCACACGACTAGCTCGTAATAGCGGGTAATAACCTTTTTCCTTACTATCTATATTATTTGCGTCTGTATTACGTGTTTGTATAAGGGACAGGTTGTAAGATTAGGCTTTGCCTAAAACCTCTATCCTTTGATAATAAAGTTCAGTTTCAGTCTCTCTCTCTCTCTCTCTCTCTCTCCCCCCTCCAGGCTCTCTTATTTATTTGTAAGGATAGTGAGAACCGGACGTTATTCAGTGCACTCAATGGCTAATCACGTCTTAGTGTTCTTGTTTTTCTTTCCAAAAACAGTCAACGGGAGAATAGGGACAGACATCAAGTTCTTGATTCGGTTTACTAGTGCGCCTAGCACCATTGGCGTAGATATGAAAATGTCCCATTACAATTCCATTCTGCGCGTCAAAGGGCCCGCTGGGATTACGTACCACTGCGCCACCCTACGTCTACTTACATCGGAGTATAACATTCGGATGAAGCAAAGCAAAGCGCACGCACGAACAGCTGAGTGTCTCGGGCTGTGATTGACTGTTGACCTCACCTCGGCATGGAAACAACAGTTGCATGCAGGCAGCTTCAACCCTTTCTTTTTTGCCTTTCTCTTTTTTTTTTCTTTTTTTTTTATCGGGGAGCATCCGTCTTTATTGATCTTTTTTTCTGTTCTTTTTTCCTGCTTTTTATATTAATGTACAGATGAAAGTCAAGATTGGATTTTTTGTGAAAGCATTGGACAGTTTCTTTACGCAATTAAAACAAAATGAACACAGAGACAAAAACCGGTTGTTGCAGTTGAATGCAATTCAGGCCTATAAAGAAAAAGATTACCTAATAAAAAACAAAAATTAAAGATTTTAGCTCCCAGCGGCACTTGAACCCAGAGCGCCGGATCGAATTTCCAAATCCGTAACCACTGCACCATGCTACTCGTGTGAAATATACGTGATGATAAGATGTAATATGAGTTATTCAGTCGTGATGGTTTGAAAGCTCGCCACCTTTGCCGAATGACTCGAGCTCGGTTTTTTTCGGTTAGTAACTGATCGAACTGTCGCTTTTGAGCCACTCTGTTTCAAGCATTTCACCTAGATTAAACAAGAATGTCACAGTTTGTGTCTATGGTGCAAGGTTTATGTGGTAGCGAAGTCGGTTATGTTAAACCTTTTTTTTTTTAATGATTGTGTATCGGTAAAACTGTTTTGGACAAAATAGGTTGGTTAGAATTTAGAGCGAACGTTCGGGTTACTGGTAAATTTGAAAAGGCAGAAATCAATCAGTGTTTGAAGAATCAAGATATAAGGTGTAGTGAAAAGAAGTTCAGTGGTAGAGCACTGGACTTGTGATCGGAAGGTCGCAGGTTCGAATTCGGGCCGGGACGGACACGGGTCAACTTTATGTGCAGACCCAGAGACGGAAACCATGTCCCACCCCCGTGTCATCACAATGGCACGTAAAAGACCTTGGTCATTCTGCCATAAGTGCAGGTGGCTGAATACACCTAAACACGCAGACACCTGGGTAGCGCGACTCCGTTGCTGCTAGCTTTTCACTGGGAGGAAGCGACCCGAATTTCCCAGCGATGGGACAATAAAGTAATGAAAATGAAAGAAAAGAAAATGAAATATTAATTGGTAAAATGTGTGTCCGAATTTTTACAAAAGATAAATTGTTGTACTTTGGTATTTGTACATTTTGTTTGTCCTCGTTAATTGTGAACAGGATGTATGTTTATATAAAGTTGGAAGTCAAGATTGGATTTGTTTAGCCTATGTGTGCATGTGTGTTAGACATAGACATAGAACACTGTATTATCTCAATTACGAGAAACTCGGGTGTGGTGAATCATAATAAACAACATAAAACGTAAGAACATCAATAAAATATCGAGGCACAAATACTCAGCTCATAATAGTGTGTGGTAAGGGGGGATGGGGGGTGCACACACACACACACACACCGTCGAACACACGCACACACAAACACACACACGCACGCACACACACACCATCGAACACACACACACCGTCGAACACACACACACACACCGTCGAACACACACACACACCGTCGAACACACACATAACATCGAACACACACACACACACGCGCGCACGCACTGACAGGCAAACAAACGTATGAGGACGCACAATTATACCCGCACGAATGCACACACAGGCAGGCAGGCACTCGCACAAAATACATACAAACACACACACACACACACACACAGATAAAGCAATGACAAAATAAATAGCAGAAACTTACTTTTCAACACTCGAACACACACACACACACACACACATAAAGCAATGACAAAAACAACAGCAGAAACTTACACTCAAACCCACACACACACGCACACAAATGCACACACACACACACTCACACAACGAGCCCATTTTTCATAGAAACACAGTAACCCCCTCGTATAAGCGGGAATGAAAGAGTGGTGGCCAATGACCCAGAACAAACAAAAGTCAAAGCTGGCAACTCAGGTTTGTATTCAGGGAAATTTGCACGAAATTTATTCCTTCTATTTTCTCTCTTTGGGACTTTCATTTGTGTCAGCTCAGTTTGATATGAAAAACTGAAGAAAAGCCCTGCCTTTTTGCACTGAGAAACTGTGGAAGTAGCGTGTTTACTACTGGGTCTGGCCCTCATTTACTTCCTCGTTAGCTTCCAAAGTAAACTCTTTTTTCGTCCCATGCATGCGAAAGTGAGGATGTACTTCCGATCTCGCTCAAAACATTAGAAGTAGTCACAAACTACCCTGAGTTACTTCCTCGCTTTGCTTCGAAGTAAACCCTTTTTCCGGCCCATGCATACGAAAGTGAGGCAAGTACTTCCGATGTCACTCAAAACTTTGGGAGTTGTCGCGAACTTCCCCCATAAGCATACGGACCCAGATGAGTCCGAAAAAGACCACTTGATTTTGCTTCTGTCATTGAATATACGGGTTATCATGTGTCACAACGATATGTAATTTGCATTCAATGATCTTCTGGGACGAGACTGAATCGACAATTTCCGGAATAACTCCGTCAGGGGTTTTATGGGCTGTGAGTTGTGCCTGGATACTTAAAACAAGGGGGTCAAACATTGTGACTGGGTCAGATGTCACGTAAGCCATTCTGGGCATAACAGTAAAAAGTTAGCTCCCCTGTGCATTCTTTGCAGTGTTGGAAATGGCATCCTCTTCTGTCAACCATATAAACATGGGTGCTCACTTTTCAAAGCAGCCATGATCTCTGGCCTCTGTGGAATGTTCTGCCTGCTGAAGGTAAGTTGGTAACATGTAATTAGTGTAAATAAGGCTTTCATGGGAGTCCTCATGACCAAACACACATTCCTCTCTCAGTATTTGTGTCAACAAAACAATCCATAATTGTATGCTCAAAGCAGCCGATTTCATTTTTATTTGTGGTTTCTTCTTTTTTCTGAAATCTAGCATATGCCTGTTTCAAAACATGCCTCAGAATAAAAATATGTGAACACATAATGTACATGTATATAACCAACCACTAACAAAAGCAACAGACTTTACAAAAAAGTAATAATACTGAAAAGGTGACATACTGGGACATTCTAGTGGCGAAAAAAATAATGATCTCAAGTACATTGCGTAACTGAGTGTTAATAAAATACAGAACAGAAACAAACCCAACAGAGCAAAATAAAATACTAATTCATCGAGTACAAAATAATTGGTGCAACATCTCCATTTATCCATGCAATTAAATGCATACAATTAAAGCTGCTCTTGTTTTGTTCCGGGCTGCTTCTGTAAATTTCAAAGGGGCTTCAAGCCGGCAAATACGGCTTCTGTTCCCCTTCAGATGATTACAAAAGCAAGGGATACCATATTAAGCCTAAAAAAAGTTGTTTCAGATGTTCCCAATGGGCTCACACAGCCCCGGTCTCACAATTTTCATTGTCTCCAATTCTCTACCTCACTTCCTGACCCACCTGTTTAAAACCTTACCCATGAATGTGCCTCACAGCTTTAGACGCCAGTAAGGCTTTTAATTGTCACAGTAAATTCTTGTTCGCTAGAATTTTGTTTCCTATGTGAGGCCCGTGATGTGAACACTGGAAGGTTTACTACCAAGCAGAATGGAAACTGACCAACTCCCTTCTATATTCCCAAAGAGGGAGAGATTTGGCCTCCAATCCATGACAACTCAGCCTTCTTCGGGTGATTAACAAGGGGAACATCACAGAGTACCGCTTATTTTGGGCTTGATGATGTCTCTTTCTAAAGTTTATTCAAACAAACGTGAGTGCTTTGCAGCTTTTAGGCAGCTAGAAAATAATATGTACCCACAAGTTTGTTGTCATCTTCAATGGTCACACTTCAAAGTGACTTTTTCCACAACCATGCTGCAAATGTTTCCCCCCTAAGAAACATTGCCATAACTTTACAATACAATTGTGCCATTCATGTACTTCAGTTCTCAAATGCGTAAAAAATGACTGCGAAAGTGTTTCCTTGGGAATCCAATCCTCAAATGATCATGACATTGGAAAGTTGAAAATGAAGCCAGTTTAGTTGGGTCATAACGCAAGTCAGCCATGTTACTCCGGTTTTAACATTCATTCTTGTAAGACCTCATTTTCTAAGATGTTTTGAGGTCTTCAAAGGGGCAGCACTAGTACTATAAGATGTTTTGAGGTCTTCAAAGGGGCAGCACTAGTACTATAAGATGTTTTGAGGTCTTCAAAGGGGCAGCACTAGTACTATAAGATGTTTTGAGGTCTTCAAAGGGGCAGCACTAGTACTATAAGATGTTTTGAGGTCTTCAAAGGGGCAGCACTAGTACTAGTTTTTATCCATGAGAAATTGACTGGATGGCCAAAAGCTAGTGCAATGAATATTATGCCTCACAGAGAGCAGTAGATCTGTTCCCGAGGGAACACATAAACACATGAGCAATTTTTCATTATTCGAGTACAGATTATGTCAACCACATCTTAAACAGCATCCTTATTGTGCATGGATAAAGAAGCTAGATGTTGTGCTGCTATTTTACATTGCATCAAAGCCACACTTATCCTTATGTATGCGCTGTAAAGTGGGGTGAGAATGTATCCATCTCCATTGAAAACAATTCTACTGCAAAACTTGGAAAGTATAAAATGTTCCTGCACGATCCACAGTTAGAGACTCATCAACAGATGATGATAAACTTGGTCTCAACGAGGCAAAAGAAGAAAAAGAGAGACTTGTGTCACTGAGCTACTTAATGATTCTAATTTACCCAAACAAACAGTTGCTAAATGTGAGATTAAACAGCCAGTCAGGGTATGTGATTTATCCTTAGTGGATGATGACTTTATTCAGTTATTCCACACACACAAAAAATGCCACGGAAAAAAAGTTTTTTCTGTGGAATAACCAAAGTTTTGTCATCATCCGCCGAAGCATCGTTTTTTTTCCGCAGCAAAACATTGAAGCACATGTGTTCCCTCTTCTGAGAAATGGACTCGTTAAAAATTCGGCGTGGCTCGGGAACTGACAGTTACCAGTAGCTCTCAAAATAAATGTCCCTTATTTCACTCTCGCAATCAGCAGGTGACCAAGAGGTGGGCTGAAGAAACACATCCTGGTGACAGGCACCGACTGAAGGAAATAAATCGAAAATTTCAATAATAAATTTTCATTTGATTAATATACTTACCCAATTCTCATAAATGCATCGACTTCAATCTCACATGCTAGATGTCGAAAAACTACTCAAATTACCTGCCGTTGCTATGCCCTGAACCCACTTGGTTACCCATAGCCCCCCGCGCACCACGTGAGCGCCGGCATCCGGAATAATCATTCGAGACTTCTCAAAAACCCGTAGGAAATTAAGTAGCGGGGATGGATGGGAGGGTATTAACTATGAGAATTGAGTAAGTATATTAATCAAATGAACATTTATTATTGAAATTTTCAATTAAAATACATATTCTTACCGCAATTCTCATAAATGCAGATTGCTCCTAAAGGAGGAGGGACTTAATTATGTCCCTGAAAGAACCTGTCCTGCAGAAACTAACGAGGGCAAAGAAAGGCCTCGTCAAGTCAAGAGCAGGAGATGTCCAGGAGGTAAAAATTAATGAACACGTCATCAGACCTCCAAAGAGAAGATAGCAAAACTACACCTCTTGTGAGAGTCAATTAAGAGAAGTCTAAAGAGATAAGAACATGAGCTTTAAGGCTCTTAGTTCCAATTGACTTAGAGCAAGTTAGAAAGGATTTTAAAACTCTAACCAGACAGTTAGAAAATCCAAATCGCCCGGAGCGAGAATCCTCCCGAGAGGAGGGAATCAAATACCAGAGGAGATTGACCAGGTTTCTGATTCAAGGAAATCTGGCCGAAAAGCCGTGAAAAAACGGAATTAATATGTTCCAAGGCTACATCCTCCGGTAACCCCAATAGCGCATGGGTCTCACTGCCCTTCAGGGCTGAGAGGAACAAAGTCCTACGCGTTAAGTCTAGCAAACGAGCCGAGAGTAAGGGCTCAAAATGCCAAAGAACGCAACCATTCCAAAACTAGAAAAAAATCCCAAAAAGGAACAGGGGTACGCCTCTAAACCTCTTAAAACAAGGTCCTTTGATCATGCCCGCAAAAGCACCATGAACATCGATAGAGAGGCCTATTTGTTTCAAATTAGCTGAGATAGCCGAGACGCCTGAACCTCAGAGAAGAGACCAAGCTGCCCCGAGCCGATAAGAAACAGAGGTGATTAACCACCTGGATTGAGAGAGGGGCGCTAAGGAGTTGCACCCCCGCTCTATACACCAATTGGCCAAGAAGGCCAATGAGGGGCATACACAGAGAAAGTGGAGGACCTATGTGCTTCATGCACCCAGACCAGAGTCATAACCCACGATCTGTAACACAAACAGCACAAACTCCAGCCCTGTATGCAGAAGGCCCAACCTGTGTGCAAGCCCTGAGAGGACCTGCTGAGCGAGTCGGCCCGATTATAGAGACGGCCGGGGAGATATTTCCCTGAGATATTGACTTGGTGTGAAAGGCACCAACTCAAAATCCCGTAAAACTCTGTCTGACAGGGAGCGAGAACTTGCTCCTCCCCGCTCGTCCACATAGACAGCGACAGAAGTAATTTGTCCGTATGCAACCGAACATGCCTGCATATAGCCAAAGAGAAAGGCTAGTAGACTGAGAGCTACTGCTCCTAACTCCAGGCAATTGAGATGCCAAAGGAGTTGAGTCTACGTTAACTGCCCCAAGACTGTGACTGCCAATGTAGGCTCCCCATCCGGACAGAGATGCATCCATGAAGTGGTCTAAGTCCGGAGGGGGCAAAGCTAAGGAAACGCCCTAGAGGGAACAGCATGGCCACCGATTCTATCTGCCAGAGGATCGAGGCTGCTGTCATGCCAGCCTGGCAGTGATAAGAGCCTAAAGACGCTCTATCCTCTCCTGTGAAGGACGAACCTTCCAAGAGAAAGTGTCGAACGACATGCCCAGGTAGAAAAAACTATGGGAATGGGGACAGCTCGGATTTTGCCTGGTTTACTGAGAACCCCAGGAAAAAAGCCTGGTTCAACACGATCTGAATGTGCAGCTGGCAAGCTGATGACCCTGATACAAGATCAACCAGCCACCAAGGTACGCCCTGAGACGAATACCTCTCTGTCTAATCAGAACACCCAACTGACAGTCCACCATGATAAAAATCCATGGAGACAGCAACAGTCTGAAGGGCCGAGCCCTGAACTGAAAACACCTGGTGCCTCCAGCAGAAACGGAGCCACTTCCTGTCTGCAGGATGCATAAGGCAGGCTCGTGTGAGAGCACAGAGGAAAATCTCAGCAAAAGCTGAAAACTCCAAACCATGCCATCCCACCTCCTCCAGAGAGGAGAGGGAGGAGTCACTGAATCGAAACCCCACTTTGTGACCGGGAGAGCATTAATGCGCTGCTACTTGACCTTGAAAGAAGGGTAAGACTGAGGCTTCCGAGTTAGGGTATAACAAAAAACCCAAACAATGCCTGTCCCTTCCTTCCTGTAGCAGGTGTGACAACGAACCCTTGCAAAAGAAGGAGATCACACCAGGTGAAGACAGTGTGGGCACACTGCCAAAACACCCTCTCTCTCTGTGGTCTGTTTGTGAAGCAACAAGACTAGCTCCGCTGGAACAGGAAAGGTAGCCCGTGGCAACGAAAAAGTCTGGATTAGATTCCGAGACTTGACATTCCAACTATCTTCTTCTGCACTAAAATTGAGAACGAAGTATCCCGAACCTAGAAACCAGCCACTGGCTAGCAGAAGTAGGAGCGGGACCATGTGCATGAAGCAGCGGGAAAGGTGTAGGCTGGAGACCACTACCCTGAGGTGCGGGTCAAGCCAAAAGCTGCGACATGAGGTAGGCAATCACAGGAGACCCAACAAATCAAAAAGATTGCGAGTCAGCCCGCGTAGACCTAAGGTCATCCGCGATAGAGGGGGGAAGAGAGACACCATGCTCTGAATCCTCCACCCCTTCCGGGAAATATTAAGCTGCCCCAACAGCCGCTTTTGCATAGCGAGCCTACCAGCAGTAGGCAGCGCTACCACTCTTCCTCCTGCACAACGGAGTCCTATCCCCACCCGCCGCTGTGTCAAAACACCAAGGCGGGGAGGCGGGGGAGGCAGCGCACTAAAACTCCAATTGATATGCATGAGTGAAAGCGAGCTTTGTCTGCCCAACAAACCACACCGCTAACCTGCCCCGAGGGGGGAGAGGGGTGGGTATTTGGTACAGCGCCCTGCCGAGAAGGAGGGCGAACGGGGATACAAGACAAAACCGAGACCGGTCAGTCAAGCCCGCCCGCTGTGAGCTTTTCTTTGTTATACCAGACAAAGCCGAGAGCGGACAGCCAAGCCCGCCCGCTGTGAGCTTTCCCTTCAGTTAGAGAAGCGTCCGAGCGCAAAGAAGAGGTCCGACAGATCAAGCCTACCCATCTCCTCCAGAGAGGGGATAGAAGAATCAGAGTCGACCTCCCTCTTTTGCTGAGGGTTGTTTGGGCAACAAGGCAACAAACTCCGACAGAATCGGGAACGTTGCTGAAATTTCCTAGACTTGACGCTCCAGTCCACCTTCTTCTGCACCAATGGAGAAAAAGAAGTGGTCTGGGCACTTGAAGCCGGCCACGGGCTTAGCAGAAGGAGGCGCTGGACCATGCGCATGCAACAGCGGCAAAGGAGTAGGCGAAAGACCGCTCCCCTGCCTAGCCAAAAGTTGTGACATGTGGTAAGCCACGGCGGGAGACTCTACAAATCAAAAAAGATTGTGAGTCCACCCGCTAAGGCCGAAAGTCATCCGCAGTAGACGGGGGGAAAGCGACACCTTGGTCTGAATCCGCCACCCCCTCCGGGAAATAAACCGCTGCCACAGAAGCCGCTTTCCTCATAGCCTGCCTAAACACAATAGGCAAAGCTACACACTCTTCCTCTTCCTCAGAAAAATCCGAGTCCCCACCATCCATTGTGTCACTGCACAAAGGAGGGGAGACTGGGGAATGAAAAGCGTGCTCCGCCCCACTTGCCAACCACCACCACTCCCCACCATCCATTGTGTCACCGCACAAAGGAGGGGAGACTGGGGAATGAAAAGCGTGCTCCGCCCCACTTGTCAACCACCACCACTCCCCACCATCCATTGTGTCACCGCACAAAGGAGGGGAGACTGGGGAATGAAAAGCGTGCTCCGCCCCACTTGCCAACCACCACCACTCCCCACCATCCATTGTGTCACCGCACAAAGGAGGGGAGACTGGGGAATGAAAAGCGTGCTCCGCCCCACTTGCCAACCACCACCACTCCCCAGCCCCAAAGGGGAAGAGGAGTAGACAGCCGGCACAGCACCCTGCCGAGAAGGAAGGTGGACGGGGGCACTGAACAAAGCCGAGACAGGCCCATTGTTCCCCAACCGCTGTGCGGGAGGCTGGCCCCAGTCAACAAAACCAGTCTGATTAGTTTGAGCCACCCCGCCACCCGCGTGGGGAGGGAGGTGGCCCGTCACAGCAGAAAAACGACCCCCGAGAGGGGTAAGACGGAGTGAGAGACGAGACCGAACACGGCCGCCCCCACCCGTCCACCTGCTGGAGTCCCGTAGCCCCACCGCCCACCCACCCCGAGGGAGGAGGGGGGCGGTTGCCGGGCGAGGACAATAGCGGCATAGACTGATCCTGCCCGGAGGGCGGGAAAGGGTGGCCACTGACACAGCCCCCTGCCCCCATTGAGGCAGAGTGGGAACAAGCCCAGGCTGAAGTCCTGTAGCCCAACCGCCCACCCACCCCAAGGGGGGGGGGGGGGGGGGGCGATTGCCGGCCGAGGACAATAGCGGTATCGACTGAGAAGACAGTCCAACAGCGCCCACCTGATCCTGCCCGACGGGCGGGAAAGGGTGGGCCACTGACACAGCACCCTGCCCCCATTGAGGCAGAGTGGGAACAAGCCCAGGCTGTGACTTACCGTGCCCCCCCACTCCCCCTTCCAAACGGTAAGGGGGCTGCATGCCCGACTCAGCTGTGCTAAAAGCAAGGAGAGCGGGCAGAGACAGGCGGAGAGAGTGCTCGTAAACAACCCAGTACTACCAGAGGCAGAAAGGGCTGAACCGAACTGGCCATTTGCACTAGACCACGGTGCGAAGCAGGAACACCCCCCAACGCACTGAGAAATACCGGAGGTAATCAGAGTGGTCAGAGGCCCCCCCTCCTGAAAGGAGAGGGTGCTCGCGAACAACCCTGAGCCACCAGAGGCAAAAAAGGGCTGAACCGAACTGGCCATTTGCACCAGACCATGATGCGAAACTGCCAAGGAGTACGCCGCCACAGTGGGCGGGCCGATCGTGCCTGAAACAGCTGAGAAATAAACACATATTTCATCGTTAAGACCCCCGAAAGTGGAAGACACTGACTGGTTCTCCTTGAGAGGAGAGGCGGGCTGGGAAGAAAAAACGAAACCTTATCCGCACGAATAGCTACTACAAAAGAAGTACTACTCGAAGGGTCGACGACCCGCACAGAGATTTCTAAATAGGGCTAGCAGCCTTATTCACTTCCTGCCTCGCACTAAGTTACTGCTTGCTATCGGCCATCTTGTAAATGGCCGAAAATCGTACTCCACCAGAAAAGTAAATTTCTGAAGCGGCTGTAAACAAGCAGCTAACAAACAACAATGGAAAATTTTTAAGTAAATTTTCATTTGATTAATATACTTACCCAATTCTTATGAATGCATTGACTTCAGTCTCACATGCTAGATGTCGAAAAAACCACTCAAATTACCTGCCCTTAGTAGGGTGGTAACCAAGCTAAAAGCGACCCCATAGCCGTTGCTATGGCCTGACCTTGCTCAGTTACCCACAACACCCTGCGCACCACGTGAGCGCCAGCATCCGTAATAATCATTCGAGACTATTAAAACACCCCAAGGATATAAGACAGCGGGGATGGATAATATAGGGTATTAACTATAAGAATTGGGTAAGTATATTAATCAAATGAAAATTTACTTAAACATTTTCCATTAAATTACATATTCTTACTCCATCTCTTATGAATGCAGATTCCTCCTAAAGGTGGAGGGAACCTACTTATGTCCTTGTAAGGACCTGCCCTGCAGCAACTAAAGCCGGCAATGCACTGGAGCCGTCTAGCCGCGTGCAGGAGATATCCCGAAGATAGAAACTGATGAACACATCGTCTGATCTCCAGTAAGCCGTTTGCAAAACTTCGCCTAGGCGACCAGAACGCAACACGGCAATAAAGGAAGCCCAAAGTCTGTTCCTGAGCTGTTGGCAAACTTCGCATAGGCGAGAGGAACACCACCAGCCAGAGAAGAACACCAGACTCTGGACTCCCTAACGCCTGAAAAGGAATAGAGGGAGGACTGAACGCCCCCCCCCCCCCCGCACCTTGTTCAAAAAGCACCATTCATAGGACTGTCCTATGAAAGTAGCAAAGCCTCTAGAGAGACAAATAAAAGAAGCCTCTTTCACCCACAGTGTAAAGAGACAAGAACCTGAGCTAAAGCTCGTGGTTCCAAATGACTGTAAAGTCAAAAAGGGATTTAAAAAGTCTTAACCAGACAGTTAGAAAATCCGAATCGCCCGGAGCGAGAATCCTCCCGAGAGGAGGGAATAAAACACCAGAGGAGATTGACCAGGTTTCTGATACCCCAAAAACTGGCCAAAAACCGTGAACCAACGGAACTAAAAGCCCTAAGGCTACATCCTCTGGTAAACCCCAAAAACGCATGCGCCTCACTGCCCTACGGGGCTGAGGCCCAGAGTAAATAGAACAAAGTGCTACGCGTTAAACAAGGGGAAGCCTCTAAACCTCTTAAAACAAGGTCCTTTGATCATGCCCACAAGAGCGCCATGAACAACAGAAGAGAGGCCTATTCGTTTCACAATAGCTGAGATAGCCGAGACGCCGGAACCTCGAAGAAGAGGCCAAGCTGCCCAAAGCCAAAAAGAAACAGAGGTGAAAAACCACCTGGCTTGAGAGAGGGGCGCTAAGGAGTTGCACCCCCGCTCTATACCCCAATTGGCCAAGGAGGCCAAAAAGGAGCATACACAGATAAAGTGGAGGAACTATATGCTTCATGCCCAAAGACCAGAGTCAAAACCCATGATCTAAAACACAAACAGCACACCTCCAGACCCGTAAGCAGATGGCCCAACCCATGTGCAAGCCCTGAGAGGACCTGTTGAGCGAGTCGGCCAGATAGCAGAGCCGGCCGGGGAGATATTCCCGTGAGAAAATGATTTAGTGTGAAAACCCAATCAGAATCCCTTATACTCTGTCTGACAGGGAGTGAGAACTTGCTCCTCCCAGCTAGTTCACATAAGAAGCAACATAAGAATTGCCCGAATGCAACAGGACATGCCTGTAAATCAAGCCAAAAAGAAAGGCTAGTAGACTGAGAGCTACTGCTCTTAACCCCAGGCAAAAGAAAAGCCCAAGGAGTTGCGTCTACATCACAGCCTCAAGACTGCAATTGTCAATGCAGGACCCATCCAGACGAAAACGCATCTATAAAGCGGTCTAAGTCCGGGGGGAAACAAAGCTAGGGAAAACGCCCTGAGCGATCCAAAAGGATTCCAGCCACCTTCTCGCGTGGAGGAACCCACTCTGGAGGAGGACCCTCATGTCCCAGACCTGTGAGGCCGAGCCCCCCAAAAAACTTGAGGAAAGACTAGAGGGCCAGCATAGCCATCGATACCGTCCGACCGAAGATCGAGTCTAAAGACCTCGCAGAGGTCTGCTCTCGTGCCAGTCTGGCAGTGAAAAGAGCTTAAAGCCTCCCTATTCTCTCTTGTGTGAAGGACAAACCTTCCAAGAGACAAAGTCGAACAGCATGCCCAGGTAAAAACCTGGGATAAGGACAGCTCGGAATTTTGCCTGGTTACTGAGAGCACCAGGCAAAAAGCCTGGTTCAACACCATATGAAAGTGCAGCTGACAAGCTGATTGACCTTGAAAAAGCTCAACCAGCCCCCGAGATAGTCCAGAGACCAATACCCTCCAGAAACCGAGCCCTTTCCTGTGTGCAGAAACGCAAAAGGAAAGCTCATGTGAGAGCACAGAGGAAAATCTCAGCCAAAGCTGATAGTTCTAGCCCATGCCGACCCACCTCCCGCGGAGAGGGAGGAGACACTGAACCAAAACACCCACTTTGTAACCGGGAGCGCATAAACGCGCTGCCAGAGGTCCAATAAGGAAGGGAAAGATTCCAGCTTCTGAGTAGGTTTAAACAACCCCAGAAAAAGCCTGACCCTTGCTTCCTGTAACCGGCGTGAAATCAAACCCCTTGTAAAAGAAGGAGATCACACCAAGTAAAAACAGTGTGGGCCTAGAACGTCACCGACGAACTCCTCTGCTCGGTGACGACCCTAGCCCAAGCTGCCAGCAGCCTGGCTAAGGCCTTATCCAAGGCATCCTCCCTAACCCAAAAGAGAGTTCAGGGAGGATAAGATTGCCTATAAGAGAGCACAGAAGAGAGTCTCAGCCAAAGCAGAAAACTCTAAACCATGCCATCCTAGCTCCTCCAGAGAGGAGAGGGAGGGGTAACATCATGAAACCCCACGTTCCCTGTGGTCTGTAAGCGAAGCCAGGAAACTTAAGCCCCTGGCACTAAAAAAGTCCGGATCAGACCCTGAGCCTGAAAATTCCCTGCTATCTTCTTCCGCACTAAAAGTGAGAACGAAGCAGCCTTGAAACCCCAAAGCCAACAGTACCCTGCGTATGAAGCAGCGGGAAAGGTGTAGGCTGAAGACCACTACCCTAAGGTGCGGATCAAGCCAAAAACTGTGGCATGTGGTAGGCAATCACCGGAGACTCAGCAAATGAAACAATTGCGAGAAAGCCTGTGTAAACCCAAAGTCATCCCGGAAGAGGAAGGAAGAGAGACACCCCCAACCTATCCGGGAAAAAGTAAGCTGCAACAGCAGCCGCTTTTTGTATGGGAAGCCTACAACCAGTAGGCCGCCCTACACACTCCCCCTCCTCAAACAAGGAGTCCGAATCCCAACCAGCAGTTGTGTAAAAACACAAAAGGAGGGGAGGTCGCGCACTAAACACTCCTGCCGATAACACCGCCAAGAGTGAGAATGAAAAGCGTGATCAGTCTCTGACTGCCAACCCAAACCGCCCACCTGAACAAGAGGTGGGGGGAAGAGGGGTTGGTAACTGGCACAGCTCCCTGCCGAGAAGGAGAGAGAGTGGGGGAACAAGACAAAGTCGAGCCCGGCCCGCCTTACCCCACCCGCTGTGCGAGAGAAGCATCTCAGTGCTAAGAACCAGACTACCTGGTTTGAACCACAACTCACCCCAAGTGGGGAGGGGGGTGGTCCAGCAAAGCCGTAACCCCTAGAGGGGGGGAAGACTGAAATAGAGAAACGGCCGTAAACGGCCGATCCTCACTCGTCCACCTGCCGAAGTCAAGTAGCCCTATCACTCACCCACCCCTAGGAGGGGGGGGGGGGGGGGGGTGACCTATGCTGGCTAAGGACAATGACCACTGGCCAGGCGAATTACTGTAGTCCGAGTCCCCACAAACCATTGTGAACACAAAGAATGGGAGACTGGAGAGAAAGAGTATGTTCTGTCTCCGCCTGCCAGAGCAACCGCTCACATCCCCAAGGGGATAGAGGGGTAGACAGCCGGCACAGCACCGTGCAGAGAACAAAGCGGAGCAAAGCTCATTGTTCCCCGACCGCTGTGCGAGACACCCTGCAGAGAACAAAGGAGAGTCAAGCTCATTGTTCCCCGACCGCTACGCGCGACAAGCGCGGGCAGCTAACACAGCCACCTGCCCCAAATGGAGCAGAGAAGGAGTATGTAACATAGCCTGGAAAGGCCGTACATAGCACCCCCACTGTGAAGAAAAGCCTGAGCCACCCCATGCCCCAGATGGGGAGGGGGGTGGCTTGTCACAGCAGTAAGAGCGATGGAGAGAGACGAACCAAAAACGGCCGACCCCCACCCGTCCCACTGCCGTAGTCCTATAGCCCACCGCCCACCCACCCCGATAGGGGAGGAGAACGATTGTCGGGCCAGGACAATAGAGGCACAGACTGTGAAGACAGTCCAACAGCGCCCACCCAATCCAACCCAGAGGGAGGGAAAGGGTGGAATGCTGCTCCAGCCCCCACCCGATCCTGCCCGGTGGGCGGGAAAGAGTGAGTCACTGATACCACCCCCACCCGAACGCGCCCGGAGGGCGGGAAAGGGTGGGAAGCTGAACACAGCCCCCTGCCCGCAAAGAGGCAGGGTGGGAACAAGCCCAGGCCGTGACTTACCGTGCCCCCCTCACGGTAAGGGGGCTGCATGAACCGACTCAGCCGTGCTAAAAGCAAGCAGAGCGGCCAAAGCAGGCGGGGAGCAGGCCCCCTCTCCCTACGGAGAGAGTGCTCGCGAACAACCCAGTCTACCAGAGGCAGAAAGGACTGAACCGAATTGGCCATTTGCACCAAACCACGGTGCGAAGCAGGAGCGCCCCCCCTATCCCCCCCCCATTTGGCGGGGGGCTGCGTAACACTGAGAAGTACCGGAGGTAATCAGAGAGGTTAGACGCAGGCAGGGAGCAGGCCCCCCCTCCTAAAAGGAGAGGGTGCTCGTGAACAGCCCAGAGCCACCAGAGGCAAGAAACAGGCTGAACCGAACAGGCCATTTGCACTAGACCACAGTGCGAAGCTGACGAACGAGAGGGCGGGAACCGCCGATCGCGCCTGAAACAGCTGAGAATAAAGACACAAATCATTGTTAAGTCCCCCCCAAAAGGAGGACATTGACTGATTCCTCTTACGCAGAGAAAGGGGAAAGAATAGCCACGCGGCCACCCCCCCCCCATCAGTCGACACCGACGACGATCCAACAATTCAGTCTATAAGGAGCCTAAAGGCTGAAGGCCCCGGCTGATTACCCCCACAGGGGAAGCGAGCTGTGAAAGAACTGAACCCGCCCTCGGAGGGATAGGAACATCAAAAGAAGTGCTGTTTGACGGATCTACGACCCGCATAATAGGCAAAATCAAAGTTCTTAGGCTTACTCTTAGGTTTAGTTTTCTTAACCGGGCTAAGAGCCTTGTCACCTTCCAGTCTCGCGCCAAGTTTAGCTTTGTTGTCGGCCATTTTAAGACCGGCGAAAAACAGTCACCCAGAACGAAAAACTTCTGCGTGCCTGTTCAACAGAAAGCTATCAAACATAGAAAACGGAAAGATCTCACCAAAAGGTAGATGGACAGGTAGACCCACAAGAACCAGCTAGTCTCACGGACGAGCCGGCATGCGAAGGCCAAAAGTGAGTGACAAAAATCGACACGTCCACCGTGTGTTGTCGAAAGTCGAGAATGATTATTACGGATGCTGGCGCTCACGTGGTGCGCAGGGTGTTGTGGGTAACTGAGCAAGGTCAGCCCATAGCAACGGCTATGGGGTCGCTTTTAGCTTGGTTACCACCCTACTAAGGGCAGGTAATTTGAGTGGTTTTTTTCGACATCTAGCATGTGAGACTGAAGTCAATGCATTCAGAAGAATTGGAGTAAGAATATGTAATTTAATTCAATTCAATAAAAAGGACAGGTCTCACCTAAGGAAAGGCGAACAGGCAAAGGCCCCCCCAAGCCCGTATCGTCACAAAGACGAGGGCTAGGGAAAGCCAAGTGAGCAGTCGAATTCCGCACGTCTGACGACTATGTCGTCGAAAATCGAGAATGATTATTCCGGATGCCGGCGCTCACGTGGTGCGCGGGGGGTTATGGGTAACCAAGTGGGTTCCGGGCATAGCAACGGCTATGGCGTCTATTTTTTTAGCTTGGTTACCACCCTTTCAAGGGCAGGTAATTTGAGTAGTGTTTCGACATCTAGCATGTGAGATTGAAGTCAATGCATTTATGAGAATTGCGGTAAGAATGTAATTTAATGGACGCATTACTAGCTGTCCAGGGAGGGATGAGAAACATTGTATCCATTCTTTTGTACCATTACGACTTGCCTGAATTTGATCACACTGCTGGAGAAATAGGTTGACAATCGGACATGCAACAAGACCTCACATTGGCTAACAAAGTGATACTTTGCAAGACTGGCGCAGGGACTGTATAAGCAATGGCAGTTGAAGCAAAGTCAACCGTTTCTTTTCACCATTCTACTTTAAAGAAACGGGACCAAATTAAGATACTTTAATAGAGAAGTCTAACCATGATCATTACAAATCAAGCAGAACATGTTCTTTCTGTTACTTCCTCTCAAGTTCTCCTTTAGTCTGACACTTTAAATCATCTATTTTCTTCACAGTATGAGAATAGTGTGTTATGAAAGATCAATGGTATTCATTTGAATCAGGTCCATAACCTGACAAAAGTCCTGTGACCAGACCTAAATTTGAATCTATCACATATAAACTGACACAAAGGTACCCTGAAAATGTAGTGAACACAACATAATATGGCACAGATAATTCTATCCCAAAAACGTTTACATGTTGGAAGTATCTGGAAAGCGTCTGGTACACCTTCAAAGGTCAATGCATGAACACAGCAGGTACTGTTTTCTTTTGTTCCTTCTTTTTGAATGTTGGAAGTACCTGATGATGCCAGGACAAAGCAATGCCAAGCAATCTTTATATCTCTTTTTGATGGTTCTGACGTCTCATTGGTCAGCTAGTTTTAATTTCTGGCTTCAAATTCCATAGTTACACCAAACAGAGAGTGAGCAATCTCTATTTAACAGTATATCTTAATGGGCTTGATAACATGACATTAATATATATTACCTGCTCACTGCTGGACTTCAATGATATGTATAACAAATGCATTCACAATGTCTATGTGGTTAGCCTGCCAATGAACCACCATTCATATCGCTTTTTCAGTCATGCAGGAATCTCATTTCGAAGGTGGTCTTAGCTGCAGAACAGCTCCACGACTTGTAAGTGATTATTACCATGTTCTGTGGTTAGAGTTTAGAGGACAATTTAGAGAAAACACTGGATTGTTTCACCGAGAGCAGTCACATGTGTACCCCTTCCTGCTGTAGTTTGACTTTCAGGCAGCCAGCCATTGACAACCTCAAGTGTCTTTTTGCACAAATAAAACAATTGGATGGAACACACTAAGTTTTTTTTCTTCTTAAATTTGTTTAGGTAGTCAGTGCTATATTTTGGTTGAATTCCTCTAAAACAAAACTGAGCTATTATTTAGTTCCTAAACTGGCAACATGCAGCTGGGACCTCCTTCATAGAAGTGCTTCATTTGGTCAAAACACCGGTATCAGAATGCGGAATAAGTTTGAGATACTGTTAGAATAAGATCATGCTTTAACTTCAGAAGTTTTTCAAGTTTTAGTCATTTGCATTCTATGCCTTTCTGTGTGTATGCACCTCCAAGCTGAGTCTAGAAAGTTCTCCCAGAGCACTTCATTCCCATACTTTCCAGACATGTTTCCAAAACTTTTATTTTACTTGTTTGTATTGTCACACGACTTCGCAGTGTTTTAAAAACACAAGTGTTAGATTAAAAAGTCTAATACATCATTCCCAGCTACTGTATACTCTCCACATACAATACCACTTTAAATGTTCACTCACATCATCCGAAAGGCTCTAAATCATACAAAATGAAAATTAAATAACACACATATCAGTGTGCAGCACACACACACACACAGCTTTGAAAAGGTGCTTGTTTCACTTTTTTTCTCTCTCAAAACTTTCTACCATTTACATGATATAAATATTATTCTCCACTATAAGGAAGAAAATGAGAACATTTCATGTAAAACTTTAAATGATTGTAGCAGAACGAAGTTCACCATATTCTAAAAGCGTTTTAACAAGAGCAGAGAGCAAGGTTTGTCTACCAAAGTATGTGCAGACCTGGGAACCCCAGTTTAGCACTTGGAGTATTCTCAAACAAACTTGGTGTATTTTCAGAAAAATTAGTGTGCTCCACACAGCATTTGAACATCCATGATTCAAACATGCTTCACACGCGACTGTGGCACTTACCAAAACATTTAAAACAAATGCTTCTTCTGACAAAAACTGTAATCATGTGTAAATATACTGAATCGGCTTCAGAATGCGCTTGTGAAGAAAAGAAGTCTAGGAATTTGTCTGGTCGTATTTATTTTTGTCCACTGACCGTACTGATCGCATTCTAGACAATCATGCGTACAAAATACGGTGAATAAAATATGGGTTCCCAGGTCTGTATGTGTGTCTGTCTGTCTGTGAAAAGCATTTTTCAAAACCTGCCAAACGGATTGTAATGAAAATTGGTACAGACATTTCTGAGAGCATTTGCTTGAAACCTATTTTGCTTTTTTTTTTAATGGGGCCGTTTGATGACGTCATATTTGCCCCTTTGCAAAACTTAAGGCGGCACTCTCATGTCTACAGTTTTTCATCAATTTGTTTGAAATTTTCGTTACATGATCTTTGACTTAGTGCGGACTCTGGGACTGCATTTCAGCTTGGTTCCTTAAAACTACGTTAATGAAGTGTTCACACAAAATTAGCCGATTTTGTTGATTTCCTCCTAAAAGTCAATATTTGAATCACAAAGGGGACATCATTGTATTATGTATTGCCTCCTGTATCCAAAAATATATAATTTTGTTGTGTTTGATTGAAAAATGGGCTTAACATTCAGAAAAAGTTCAACAGCGACTTTCTGTATTGTTGGAAGAAGACACATTTGCTTAAAATGCAGAAATTACTTGAAAGGAAATAATACATCCAGCCTGTATTGATTGTACACTCTGTTCCGCAGATCAAGATAAGTATACTCATATCAAATCTGGAACACGCACATGACATCATATTGAAAGGCGAGAGATTATGACATCACCTTGCGACTTTCTTTCCCCCAAACACAGTCAAGATTTTGCCTCAAGCTTTTTCTCTTTTTTTCTCATTACTATCCTCTCTCTCTCTTTCTTTTTCTCTTCATAAAAAATTATCTTATCTTATCTCATCTTATCTATCTGTCTCTCCCCTTGTTTAATAAAGAAAGTTTGCTTGAATGAATGCAGTAAATAATAAGCATGCAGGAGTAAATAAATATCGACCGGTGGTTGGATACAAGCTCCTGTGGTTTAATCATTCCTCAGGGTTCTTGTTTTTTATTGCAGTTAAAATCAACACCGTTTGTCAACTTCTTCCTAGAATTAACAATTACTGAATAGTTCTGCTTAGAACTACCATAGTCTCAATCAGTAATATCAAAATTCATATTCCTTTACCAACATAAAATAGGTAAATAAAAAAAAACATGATCATAAATTGATAAAGAGAACCCCAATGTAATCAAGAACAATAAAATGAATAATGTGCTAAAACACTGTCATCACAGAAGTGTTGATGTTTTACGCCCTCATGGCAGAGCCATTAGAAGAACGGGGCAAGCTCAAGGGAAATCACTCTTATTGCTAACAAAACATTGTCGAAAATACGGGATGAATTTTAGTCAAAACTCATGGGTCTGGTTACGGGCAAGTGTGCTGTTGTGACTACTAGGCTATGCGCAAAAATTGTCAATATCGAGTCGAGACATAAAACTGTTGGTGCACCGATAATTTGGTCGCCGGATAGTCAGAAATCTAAAAGAGAAAATCCTGTGAACTTTAGCCAAGAAAAACGTTTTGCTTTAGAAAGAGTGCACCACTGTGATATTCACATTTACAGATGTTTCATCTCTCGAAGGAACAGAAAAAAACATGTAAACCTACCTGTAAACGGGTCCGTTTGGGAGGAGAAAACAACCTACCCTCTCAATCAACCAGTACACACTGAGAGCCACGAATGCATATGGACGAGACTGCTTCGGATCGATTTGCTTTGCCTGCTGATGTGTTAATTCTTTTTCTTTCTGTAAATTGTAAGCAATCGGGGAACTTCAAAAACACGATCCTCCGTTGCTTTGTGCAAAAGAGACTGCTTATGAAGAGAAAGAGTGACACTAGCACGTCACTACATACAAATGACGTCACTAAAAAAAGCGTCCTACTCACCCTATTGTCTGGTTTCCTGCCACAGGTACATGAGACTAGGGGTGAGAAACCAGAAGAAAAACTGATATTTTGCTCCTATTCGTATATCTATAACAAGAAACTGTTCACAAATGTGGCGCTTTTGATAAGCTCTTTCCAATAATTTGCATAGAGATATACATTTAGTTTTACACATTACATGCTCATGGAGAGGACAACCAGATTTTTGAGAACTCTTCCCAAATTGGCTCGCATTTTGTTTTTGAAAAAAATTCATACAAAATCACTTTCTGTTCATCTATGTAATAGCACCATTTGAAATTACCCTAGAATGTGAAAAGTTATTATTTTTGAAAAAATAAAAATGGTTTCTCCATGGTTTAGCCAAAAATGTTTAAGAAAATGGGTTCTTTTCAGTCATCTTTGCTGATAAAACCCACAGGCGCTTTTTCATGTGAAAATTATCATTGATCATACTCATGAAACCAGGATGTGCACCTCTTTCAGGGGGGTCTAAACAAATACCAGTCCCCCGTTTCTTTAAGGCGAGAATTGGCAAGTGGGACGAGGAAATATCGTTTCTTGGACAATTCTTGCCGTGAGGGATGCTAGGATTCTCGCCGCGAACACTAGGTAGCTTTGGGCTAGGTGAGAAAAAATGGCGGCCACACAGCTGCCAATCCGATTGGCTGTCCATGACTGTTTACCGATCAGTGCAGACGACCCTTTCAGTATCAACCAATGATGTTTAATTTTTGCGTAGCTGGCCGCCAAACAGTTTCATATACACTCTCGCCTCCTAGCTAACGCGAGCGGGTAGCAGCAAGCATATCTCGCTTGAAAAAAACACGCGTCCCTGCAATATTCTTAAAACACTGGATTTTGTGATGTGATTTAATTGTCTTAACTGGGTGCCACTGTCTGTTCTCAGGACATATTTTAAGTGTTCTTTTTCACAATTTCCTCTGCCTAATATTATATCTCAATTTAATTTCCCTGTTGTCTGTTCAAGTACTTCTTATTGATACTACAACATACAAACAAGAAGAGCAAACGCTCGATCGAGTCACTTTCGCAGTTCTGAATATTATATGAGGCATCAGATGGACAGGAAGAAATTGCTATTCACAACACAATGAGTCACGTTCACATAAAATTTGAGCCCGGTCACTTTTATAATTTCCGAGAAAAGCCCAACGTTAAGTTGTGTGTTGCCGAACAGAAAAGGCTAGTTATCTCCCTTGTTTTTCTGATAACGTTCGTAAAAGGCTACAGATGTAAATACTTTGATGTAAAGAATAATCCTACAAAGTTTCAATCACATCCGATGAACTTTGTCAAAGATATAAAATGTCTAATTTTTCCTTTGACGCTGACCTGTGACCTTGAAAAAGGTCAAAGGTCAACGAAACCATCATTAAAGTGTAGAGGTCATTGGAGGTCACGACTAAACAAAATATGAGCCCGATCGCTTTGATAGTTTCCGAGAAAAGTCCAACGTTAAGGTGGTGTCTATGGACGGCCGGCCGGACGGCCGGCCGGCCGGACAGACTAACACTGACCGATTACATAGAGTCACTTTTTCTCAAGTGACTCAAAAAATTGCATTTGACAGAAAGAGAACAAATTGTTTTATGCATGCCACTGTTTGGGTGACCATTCAGTGTTCATGCAAAGGTTTGCATGTAAATTCTCTTCATGCTGTGCTTTTCTGGTACTACTGCTCATAAAGTTAATCAAAAGAATCAACCTTGGAACGTATTCTTGATCCACTGCTGAAAAACGTTTTCCCCACAAAACTGAAAATCACTTTCTGCATTTGAACGGAGCAATTTAATTCACATTAATAATGAAGAGAATATTTTCATGATTAACATTTGAGAATTAGGGTGTCCTGTTTAATTGTCTTGTTATCGCAAAAACACTTCATTGCAAACAAGTGTTAGATTCATTTCTTTCAGCTCCAACCTTTCTGTTGTAGGTTTGCACACTGATCTGGGATGTTATCCTTAAACTCATTGTCTCCCAGGTACGGATATATCCGTACCCACTCATATGGCTCTATCTGACCAGGTATGGATATAATCACTCTGACTGTTTGCTTCAGTCGCTTCTCGTAACGTCCATCTAATGCCTGCATTCCCGCGTGTTAATACACAATAACTACAATTCTGAGTGACCAGTGCTGCAGCACAGCTGGTCTCGGCTAAAAAAAACTTGGTCAACATAGGTGGGGAAAACAGTGTTAAGAACTACTCAGTTTTTGTCCTTGTTTATCTGATTACAAAGACTCATGATATTTCATACAAGTTAAAAAAATGCCCAAGAAAACTCAAAAATGTGGTTTTCTGACCTCCATGTGACTAGGAGTTTGTGTGACCTTGACATATTCAAGGAAGGTCAGCAGAACTTTTGCCATGTCCTGGCTCTGAAAGCATCTACAGCAGTCCCTGCAATGTACGGCCCCCGGCGTGAGCGGACACCTGACATGTACGGACACATTTGCTCGGCACGGAGTGTTTTCCTTCTATATTTGCCCCCCCTTAAACGGACACCTGCAAAACGTGGACGCGGACACTCATTTTCGGTCCCAACAGCAGGTCATACCTCCAATGTACGGACAGACCATCGTCAAATGTTCACCACAACAAAGTCGATAACAGAGCAGTCCGGCTCTTGGTACAAAGATCACAGCCGCAATGGCGTGATGACAGTCACTGATAACTTGAGTGCACGTGTACCCATCAGGAGAGAGGGGGGGGGGGGGGGGGTAGTTTTGGTCAGGAGTGGAGTACATGCGAAGATGCCAACATGAAACTGCACTGTGCTCTTTATTCTTGTCTGTTGGACGTAAACAACAGAAACCACGTGTGTACAGTCGATGAAGGTCCTGAGCGAAAGAGAGTGCATGAAAAACGGCCACAGTTCTCATTCAGCATCGTGTGTCTGTGTGTAACCTCTTTCATTGACAAGATACTCTTGTTTCCCCTCAGCCTTGACCAGTGAGTCGGTTGCCTAATCTGTGAACCCTTCAGTTGTCTTGCTTTGTCAAAAGTTACCACACAGTCAACTGGTTTTGCTCTGAGTGAACAGTGCAGCTG
Organism: Littorina saxatilis; assembly: GCF_037325665.1. Classification (NCBI taxonomy): domain Eukaryota; kingdom Metazoa; phylum Mollusca; class Gastropoda; order Littorinimorpha; family Littorinidae; genus Littorina; species Littorina saxatilis. The sequence continues at coordinate 19,951,214 of NC_090251.1, read as the reverse complement.
GCCTCTCTGGCCACAGCCCCAAACAGTACATGGCTGGAGGGAGTGAGAGAGAGGGAGGGGGGGGTGGAGGGGTAGCTGGCTAAACTCTGTGGGGTGTCCGGTGTCACTACATGTCAGCAGGAAGAGCATTGAAGAGAAATAGAGAGGTGTACTCTTCCACACAATTTCAAAGCATCAGTTGTCACGGCTTGGGGTAGGCATTTAGTGAGGGAGAGTGGGAGCTGTGTTATGTACTGTGTATTTCCGACTGAAGAGTGAAAAGCCACTGCCATGCCACATGATCGGCATGCAGTCAATAAGCCAGACAAGAAGAAAATAAATTACATGACTATGACATGCAGCTCTATCTGCTGCTATTTCTTCAAACTGGTTTTCAAGCTTATTCTTTCAAAGCATCTGCACACGCTCCTCTGTGCTGTGTTTGTGTGGCTGCTTTCGTATGTCAGTGCATGGTGAGTGTGTTCACTGCCTTGAGGATTTATTTTATCTCTTCTTTTCAACACTTTTCATACAAATCATTTTTACAGAACGTTTAAAGAAGTATTAGGAGTTTATTGTTATTGTTTAGTAGCCACAAGAAGTGATTAGCATAGATTCAATCCTGTTGTTTGTGTGTCTCTGTGTGAATGTATGGCGGAGGGGGTGGTATGGTCACCCCTCCCGTGACCGGACACCTGCAATGTACGGACAGTTTTGCTATGGCCCAAGGGTGTCCGTTCATGAGAGGGACTGCTGTATTCGGAAACACAATCTTTCTGCTCAGACAGCCTTACCCTTTAAAAAAAAAATGATCATTTTTTGGTTCTAATGTTTCTCACCTTTCTGATCTAAATTTTCAGATTGTAGAATAAGTTTCTCTCACCATGGGTAAACTGAAATTCAAAGCTGGATGTACATTTCTATGGCACACTCTTATTCATGAATAACATTTTGTTAAAACCAATAGATGAATTCCGGAAATAACTCGTCAGGTTTGTATAAGTGAGGCTGGCTTTCTACACATCCTCGCTAGTGACTGGCCTATAATGTCTCATGGGAAAGTTTGACTCACTTAAAGGCATATGTACGCGCTCCCGTGTTTACAAAGTGTAGTTTGCCCATAATCGATGTCAAACGCACCATAAGACCATATAATGACGATATGTCACCATGCGCGGACCATAATACATGCATTACAGCTTGTTCTAGCCTCTGAAAAAGTGAAGATGTCAACAAAGCCGCGGAGTTCTCTCCCTTGCATCAACGTTACATGTGTTGCCAAATCTATAGGACGATCCAGATCAAAATGAAAATTCAAATATCTCAACATTTAAGGGGTCCTAGACCACAATATTTTGCAGGGAACTTAATTTAGCATGTCTCCAGCTGTTGGTAAAGCAATTAGCGTGTATAGTCATCGAGTACATATGGCTTTAAAGCAAAAGTATTCACTCTTTCACAACCCATACAAACCCGACCGAGTTATTTCCGAACATCATCGATTGCCAGTTTTTATTACAGCACATGTGAAAAACAAGGCAAGGGTAATATTCCTTTCAGGGACTCACAGTATCTTCCCATGGCTCAAATATCTGCACCTAACATTTGGTAGAGATCTACATTACTGAGAATTCCTTATACCTATGTATAAGGAATTCTCAGTGTTATATAACAATTGATGCTGACATTATGACTTACAGAACTGACGGTTTTTCAAATCACACTTTTTTTTATCAAAATAGACAAGGTTCGGAATTAAGTCGGTCAAGTTTTTATGAGTTGTGGAAGAGTTGCTTTTCTTGGAAACACTGAGCAAACCATGTGACATTACAGGCCAATGACTAGCAAGCGGTGTGTCTCCACCTGTGGTCTCACTGTACTTTGCTGTGATGAGCACAATGTGTTTGTTCTTTTTCATCCTTTCAATATCACCAGCAGAAATCAATGAGAATCCTGAATGTTACTTTCTTTCTTTCTGTATTTGGTGTTTAACGTCGTTTTCAACCACGAAGGGTTATATCGCGACGGGGAAAGGGGGAAGATGGGATAGAGCCACTTGTCAATTGTTTCTTGTTCACAAAAGCACTAATCAAAAATTTGCTCCAGGGGCTTGCAACGTAGTACAATATACACTGCCCAAAATAAGTCAAGGACCAAAAATCCAAACACAAATTACGCAAAAACCAATTAATCAAAAACATGGAACTTGTAATATGTTGTGGTCAAATCATTCAACAACAATCACGCCAAAGTGCATTGAATTCCATTCATAAACATAGTGAAGAGGGGGTCAAAATCAAAAGTCGCAAGTCTTTGCAGATTGTCAATTCCAATGTTTCACCGGTTCCCAAAGTTCAATAATGGGTATAACCCCCACGATTCTGGCAGCACTCGTTGCAGCGATCCCTCATTGAGTGGACAATGTTTGCCAGATTAGCCTGGGGGATGGCCTGCCACTCTCGCTGAAGAAGAACGAGCAGCTGTTGGAGGTTTGCAGGTGGAGCATGATTCTCGCGAACACGACGGCCCAACATGTCCCACGCATGCTCGATAGGGTTCATGTCGGGACTGTTGGCTGGCCAATCCATCCTGTTGATCTGTACCTGCTGCAGGAAGGCGTCCACAAGCCGTGCTCGATGTGGGGGAGCATTATCGTCCTGTAGCACTGCATGGGGCCCAATCTGACGCAGCATGGGCAGGACTTGGGGCCTGAGGATCTGGTCCCTGTAGACAAGGGCATTCAAGTTGCCCCGTACATGGTACAGTGGGGTCCTGTGGTGCTCGCTGATCCCAGCCCACACCATCACTGACCCTCCCCGGTAGGCTCTTCTCTCCCTCACGCATGAGGGATCATGCGTTCTCCTGGACGCCTCCAGACCCTGGTCCTGCCATCATCATGCTCCAGACTAAATCGAGATTCATCGGAAAACAGTACCTGGGCCCACTGCTGTCGATTCCATCTCAAATGGCGGGTGGACCAGGCCAGCCTTGCCATCATGTGACGTGGCGTCAGTAAAATGCGGCCAAGTTGACGCCTTGCGTGCAGCGTCTGGTCATGAAGGCGGTTGCGGACGGTCTGCTCGTTGATGTCAGTGTTGGTTGCCACCCTAAGCCTTCGTCTGATGGTGCTGGCAGTGGTCGTCCTGGTCTGCAACGCCTGGCGTGTGATGTAGCGGTCTTGACGTTGTGTGGTGATTCGAGGGCGCCCAGACCGGGGTCTGGTTTCCACACTTCCAGTGGCCAGAAAGCGCTGCCGCAGCCTCACGATGACGGAATGGGAGCAGCCAAGTCTTGCAGCAATCTCTCGGAGCCGGATACCCTCTTGAACCCAGGCTAGAGCTCGTCCGCGGTCGACAAGGTTCAGATGACGTCTTGGAGGCATGGTTGTTTGGTGGCCTGCTGTAATTTTGCCTGGGCTTATAAAGCATTTCTGGTGACGACAGTTCACTCTCAGAGGACCAATGGTTCACGTGAAAAAGATTGATTGGGGCAAAATCACCTGTGCTGAGCTCTGCAGGAGGGTTACTTTCACGTGCGTTTTTCGCAATATTGCGGATTCTTTGCTCGTCTGCACAGAGAAACGGGCAAAGTCCGAGTACCGGTTTTTGCTGTCACAGCAAAGGCAGGGAAGCTGTCAAGACGACCACAAAGCGTAGAGGGTCATTGTCGTTGATTTTTGAGATTTTTGCACAATCAACGTTGGGATCGAAAAATGGCTTTTGGTCCTTGACTTATTTTGAGCAGTGTATTACCTTACTGGGAGAATGCAAGTTTCCAGTACAAAGGACTTAACATTTCTTACATACTGCTTGACTAAAATCTTTACAAAATTTGACTATATTCTATACAAGAAACACTTAACAAGGGTAAAAGGAGAAACAGAATCCGTTAGTCGCCTCTTACGACATGCTGGGGAGCATCAGGTAAATTCTTTCTCGTCCCAATCAATATGGGACTCCCCCTAGCCCGCGGGGGGTTGACTGTTACTATCAGATCAGTGTTGTTATTTATTCCTGAACATCACTCTGACTCTGGTTCTAACTATGACAACAGTTAACAGATTAATAATGTGAAAAAGGATCACATATGTATGCAGTAGCAAACATTCTCATTGAATGAAAATCTGATGATAGGTACTTATTTGACCATGCATAAGTGTATATCGAACAGCATAAACATGACCAAAAGATACTGACACGATTGCTCTGCAGTGTGTTATCTTTTCCCTTTGAGAGCATGCTTAAGTGATTCATTCGGCAACATCTCTTCGCTAAACATATATCAAGTACATCAAGGCTCAAGCCCCGTCTCAACTCATAACTGTACATACTTCCTTCTCCTCTAAAGAAAAAGCTAAAAAGAAAATATTAATCAAATCAGACCAAATCCAACATAATCAACTGTAACAGTTCAATGCAATCATACAACTTGATTTTCTTTTAAGCACACAATTATTCTTTGCAAAGGTGCAATGTTACTTTTTCCACAAGTGGTAGAAGACATTTTGCAATTGAAAGTGTAAGCTGCCTTCACAGTGCACAAAGAAGAGTTGCAGGAAAAGGTAATCCCTGTCTCTCAGAAGTAAGCCAAAGCTAAGCAGTCAGTACGCTTTTCTTCAACCACACAAGTGAAGCTGGCAACATGTTCACTACACAGTGGAAGATCATGCGCTTATATCTCGTTTCCACCAAAAAAGAAGAAATTGCACTGTTGTATGAGCGTCAAGACAATGTCTTCAGGGAAACCGGAGAACTGCAACATGGTTTCATACGAGGCAAACTCCATCCGCATAATGGTTGGCCACCAGCACCGTGACAGGTTGCGACTGTCCATGTTGTTTTCATGCTGATGTTCCGATATTCTGAAACAACAACAAAACACACATATGAACAAAACTAGACGATAAGCATTCAATCTGCATGCCCAGTCATTTTTTATCTGGAGATTAAACAAGTGTTTCATTATCAATTTTATAATTTTTTAAAGAAACAAGCTAAAGACTACATGATAAAAATGTCTAAGAATACTCTTTTTTAAATGTAACAAGTCGCGTAACGCAAAATTACTACATATAATCAATATGTGGAACTCACAGAATGAAATTGAACACACTGCATTTTTTTCACCAAGACAATATAGCTTCGTTGATTCCCCGTGGCAAGGAAATCGGTGACAGTTTCACGTGTCAACACACTGAAATTAACAAGCCACAGGATTGTGCTTCACAGGAAAGATCGCTTTTCTCTCTTCATTTAACTTTCTGAGCTTGTTTTTAATCCAAAAATAACATACCTATATGTTTTTGGAACCAAGAAATGAGATAAAATAATTTTTGATACTCAAATTTAAATTAAAATTTTCTGATTTTTAAGGCAATGGAGCGGCAGTAAAATTAAATTTGGAGAATATATGGAATAACCTAGTTTTCTGGGTAGTTATTGAAGAGACTTATACAAATAAATGTAAAATATTTAAATACTAATGGACACAGCCGCCATATTGGATTTCTAGGAAACGGTTTTACATCAACATCATACATCAGACATGCATAATATTTGGCACAAGGATACACATGACTTGTATCTGCAATCATATAGAACGATATTTTGACTAAAGACTACAGTTGAATTTAAATTATTTTTTTGTAATAAGGATTAATGAATTTCTAACTGCATATTCATTAATCTTTATTTCAAAAATTAATTTAATTTCAACCAGTTTCCATAGCGACGGCAAAAATAAATCTGAAACTCTCATGTAAAGTTTCATGAAGTAGTTTTCTCTGAACCGCTCTACACATACATACACACACACACACACACACACACCACCACCCTATGTTAAAACATTTAGTCAAAACTTGACTGAATGTAAACATAATGTTATCAAATGGAGCTATCAACAAAATGAGAAGTACGACACAAGTAACTGCTCCCAAGAATATCTAGATTAGTTTTCATAAATCCGTTCAGTCCTTCAAACACTGATGAAAGTTTCAGTGCAGTTTTCATTCCACAGATTTCTTCACATTAAGCCTATTTTTAATCAAACCAAACAACACTATATATTTTTGGATCAGCAATTTTTCAGGAATACAGTCATATCACACTTTTCGTGAATCTTCGGTACCAACAAAAGACAAGAAGGGCAAAGCCCATACGACTCACATGCTTGACCTTGACCTTTACATGACCTTGACCTTCAGGGTCAAGGTCAAAGAACTAAACCTAGCAATGACATCATACACTAAGAACTGCTTTACACATTTTTCCTACCAAAATACATGTGGCCTTGACCCAAGGTCAAGGTCATCCAAGGTCATGCAACACAAAGCTGTTAATTCAAGACATAGGAAGTACAATGGTGCTTATTGGCCCTTTCTACCATGAGATATGTAGTGGAATGCATGAATGGAGACTATCAAGCTAGTTGGGAACTAAATCCAAAGTTCGAAACTATCGCTCTAGTGCGCAATGCATGGCACGATATTTTCAAATGTTCCGACCTAAGTTGGTGACTAACTTGCCTAAATTTGGTCCTCCTCCGAGGAGGACCAAATTCCTTAGTTTCGAACTATTGCAAAAATACAAATGGCGGCCGCCATGACAGTCTTTGATTTTGCTGTACAAAAAAATCAAATATTCGGCAGTCCGACGCATGAACCAAAGAATGATGTCGACAAAGAAGTTGAAACATTGATTGCGCTTTGGAGGGGGTTCAAATACAAGTCGTGAAGTGACCGGCACAGCTGATTTGGGACACGATCTACCTTGAGTCGGGAGATTTGCTATGAACATTGACTAAATTTCCACTTTTTACATCAGCGACTGTACAAATTTGGCTTGTACATCTTCCTGTCGCCGATTTTAATCGGTTTGGATCATCCAACAGGTAAGAGCAAGATTCATCCGTTGTGTGCGTGTAGTTTGTGTGTCCCACGGTGTGTGTGTTCGTTTGTGCGCCTCGGTGTGTGAGTGTGTGTCAGATTATATTGCAATAATACATTTGTTAGAAAGTGAGAGCAAGGGTAGATCTAGATCTATGGGCCAGGCAGTACTGTCTGAGTGTCTCCGAAACCGTGTTCAGTGTCATAGGAAAATAGGCCTACGAGCCATTGTGTAGTGGTGACGATGAAAGATACAGTTGTTGTTTTTCTGACAGTGACAGTGACATTGACAATGAACGATCGTCAATGCATCAATGATTATGCACAGCAGCATCGGTTTCTTCGGAACTGTGCACTGTTGACTGAATTTCCCACGGTGGAGCAATGAACAGTAGACACTAAAACAAAGCTAATCTAATGCATTGAAGCATCGCTGTAGATCTATCTCATTCAACTAACAATATAATGCAGTGAATGGCAAATCTATCTCTGAGTCTGAATGAACTGTTGTGTATCCTTATTTGCTGTAAATGTCCTGGCTCACACTGCACTCCCAACATTAGAAGTATGTTTTCTAAGCTGAATGCATGTATAATTTGATATAGTAAGTGTGTAAAGCCAAGAGTAACACTAACTGGCCCAAAACAATTTTTGTGTGTATACAAATCACTGCCACTGAAAGTGTGTCTATTGTGTATTTTTAGAAGGGTTATTCAACAATGACTTATTTTTCTGTTTAAATACTTGATATTTACTCTGCATGAACAGAGTCAGAGGTAAATGCTGCTGTATAAACTATGATTGTGAAAGAGAGAATAAAAGAATCAATGAGCGAGTGGTTTAATTATAATACAGTTATTATTTATTGTTAATTAATTATTTTATGGTGTGTTTTTTCAGGCCTCCTAAGAAACCAGAGATGATGTGTGATGAAGTGTTCATACAGCTCTTGCATTCAGATATATATATGGATTCTGGAGAGGATTCAGACTGAGTGGACATGCTGCTTTACAGACTACCATGAAGAGTAAGTCACACATTTCTGTACCACTACCAAGTACCTGCTTGTGCCTATTAAATTGTTATTGCAAAATTGATTTATGATATGTAAATTGGCACTGGTGATAGTAGTTTGAAGCTGTGTAGATGTTTTTGGCAGACTTTTGTACGTTGTGTTGTAAAGAGATCTGCGTTTCACATTAGATGCACTTAAAATCTAGATAGATACATTCAGCTATGTCAACACTTGTTACATCTGAATCTGAGAGTAGTGGCAGGAGATGCAAGTTTATTGACACAAAAACATTACGGCTTTGTATTTAATTCTTACATCTGTATGTATCCTTGCATAGTACAATTTACTATTTATACAAAATGGTACATAAAGCTTGGTTTTAGTTCTCTTTCTCTTCTCAAATCCTTTGCCACTATTCTTAAAGTAAATTACACAGTGTGAATGAACTAATGCAGCACAGGAAAGTAAAACAAAATTGCAAGATAAAATGAAATCATTACTAATTTACTGGAATTATTTTAAAGGCACATACAGTTATTCTTCCCTTGGCTCACCATCCTAGATCTTGCCAGGCTTTTACATGGAATAAGAATGAATCTGTTCACTCGGATACTTCTACATTCAACACCCTGGCTTCTTCCTGCTCAGAGTTAGATTTTGTTGTGGAAACCACTCTCAGATTAACAAAAATGTTACTTCTTTACTTCTGCGAGTGACTTTTGAGAAATTCGTTCATAAACAAAATTCAACTATGCACATGAAGCAGTCACTGACTGTCAGGGTGTCAATATTTTATGTGTCTGGGTGAAGTTATGTTCCTATCCCATGTACAACTGGCCAGATCTGAAATGGCCAAAATCAATGGGATCAACACACATCCCCAGAATCTTCATCACTGGAAAATGTGGTGGGTTGAATGTATTTTAATAAAAAGGCTGACAGGCGAGTGCTTTGGATCCTGAAAGTTCTGTTTTGGACTGAAATCGAGACACATTTCCCAATGAAACTCAAACTGTATAGTGTTGATGCTGAAGAGCGAAAGTGTGTGGGTTGAGGGCACACTTGTTTTTGACTAAAATCGAGAAACATTTCTGCCAAGCACAAAGTTCATACACGCACAGATTTTTTTTTAATAGTTTAGATTACAATATCACACACACCATCCCCGATCCCAATGGTCACGTGAAGAGCAAGTGCTTCCTCACCCCCCCCCCCCCCACACACACACACACACACTGCTTAACACGTACACACCTTCTCCCCCAACACACACCCTCCCCTCGCTAACCAAAACCCATCCCCGTGAATACTGAAGGTGCTCAGTTATATGTTTTCTTTATTTTTCAGGAAGGACCGCTACATTAAGGGAAGGCTGTTTGCACCTTGGTTCCTGGGTTCGCTGGGGACGATGATCAAATTCAGAGTACCATCACAATTCTGTGCTTTTCCATCTGATTCGGCTGAGAATGCTTGCAGAGGTTTCTACACTTCCCGTCATAAAAAGTAGGCAGATGCGTTTGAGGGCAGATCTTACTGATGAGGCTGTTGATTGAAAAACCAAGTATATGACTGAAAAGGCCATTAATTTCCCTACTTTATTCAGAAACAAAATTGGGTTTACATGACGTAGTGTCTATGCAGTGAAACCTGCAACACAGACACCCTCCCCCCCCCCCCCCCCCCCCCCCCCCTCCCACAAATCAAATTCACAAAATCAAGCTTTCCGTGTTAAAATCAACAACACAAATAAGAACAACTAAACCGAAACTCAAACATGTTTTGCATGTCATTAGACAGAACAATCAAATCTTTATCCAAAACAGTCCGTTTTGTTCACATATATCTTGTCTAACATGAACGCTATGGCATGCTGAGCGTGTAGTTGTCAATCCTCTCAGTTTTTGAAGTCGTTTTAGCGGGTAATGAGACCAAAAATGGTACATTTCAGAACTCCTCAACGCATTGTCTTAAAACTGTCAGTGATTTGTGCTAACACACGTCGTTAAGTACAAAATAAAATGAGACCAAAAAATGGTGCATTTCAGTAACTCCTCAACGCATTGTCTTAAAACTTGTCGGTGATTTGGGCTAACACATGTCGTTAAGTACACACGGAATCTCAAGTCATGTGAGATATTAGTTCTGCTGTTGCGCGACATGCCAGAACGAATTTTAAAAATAAAAATGTACCCTGTCCAATGCACTGAATTTGTAAAAAAAACAAGTCGCGTAAGGCGAAAATACAACATTTAGTCAAGTAAAAGTAGCTGTCGAACTCACAGAATGAAACTGAACGCAATGCCATTTTTCAGCAAGACCGTATACTCGTAGCATCGTCAGTCCACCGCTCATGGCAAAGGCAGTGAAATTGACAAGAAGAGCGGGGTAGTAGTTGCGCTAAGAAGGATAGCACGCTTTTCTGTACCTCTCTTTGTTTTAACTTTCTGAGCGTGTTTTTAATCCAAACATATCATATCTATATGTTTTTTGAATCAGGAACCGACCAGGAATAAGATGAAAGTGTTTTTAAATTGATTTCGACAATTTAATTTTGATAATAATTTTTATATATTTAATTTCCAGAGCTTGTTTTTAATCCAAATATAACATATTTATATGTTTTTGGAATCAGAAAATGATGGAGAATAAGATGAACGTAAATTTGGATCGTTTTATAAATTTTTATTTTTTTTTACAATTTTCAGATTTTTAATGACCAAAGTCATTAATTAATTTTTAAGCCACCAAGCTGAAATGCAATACCGAAGTCCGGGCTTCGTCGAAGATTACTTGACCAAAATTTCAACCAATTTGGTTGAAAAATGAGGGCGTGACAGTGCCGCCTCAACTGTCACGAAAAGCCGGATATGATGTCATCAAAGACATCTATCAAAAAAATGAAAAAAACGTTCGGGGATTTCATACTCAGGAACTCTCATGTCAAATTTCATAAAGATCGGTCCAGTTGAAATCCTCATACCGCCAATGTCTGATAAAATATGTACATGAAATTTAATTGTGTGGCGCATCTGTTATTGTTCTTGAAGATAACAGCAAATTAATTGTTTTTCAATGAGTCAGCGAAGACCTACCATCAATTTAAGAACTCTTTCTGGCATGTCAATTAACAGCAGACTAATTTCTCAAATGACTTTAAAATCCGTATGAACTTTCCCACATGTGTTACTACTGTTAGCACAAATCACCGCAACGTTGAAGGCAATGCGTTGAGGAGTTACGAAAACGTACCGGTTTTTGTCTCATTACCCACTAAAACTGCCTTTTACAGCTTCTCAGAGGAATGACACCTACACAAATCAACATGCCTTAATGTCAGTGTTAGACCAGATATGTGAACAAAACTGACTGATTTGGATGCAGATTTGATTGTTTTTTCTATTGACGTGCAGAAGATGTTTTGTTTTGGCAGTTCTGATTTTTTGTCAATTTTAACGCGGGAACATTGATTTTGCGAATTTGATTTTGCAGGGTGTCTGTGTTGTATTTTCCACTGTATAAACACTATGTCATATAAACCCAATCTGCTTTCTGAATAGGTTTGGGGAATGAATGGCTTTTTTCAGTCATATACAGGATAAACCAAAAAAATGTAACACTAAAACAATGCTAATAACTTCTACATCTGTTGACCGAATCACTTTATTTTTAAGGTACATAAACCGCAGCCAGTGCATGACCCTTCCACAAAGTGGACATTTTGTAGATCAAATGTAACTGGTCAAATGGTCTGACTTTTGTGCTCTATTTCAAAAAATAAATTCCAAATTCGGCGGTCGATTCACTAAAACGAAGTTTGACCATGAACAGTATCAATACTTACTTAATTTAAACCCTATACTCATAGACAGACGCGTGTGAAGCATGTTTAAATGTGGAGTACGCTCATTTAAAAAAAAATACACCAAGTTTGTTTGAGAATACTCCAAGTCCAAAACAGGGATTCCCAGATCTGAATGTTGATTAAGGTATACTTTTGTGATTCGAATTGCCCCGAATGTTACAATCTTGAGCGCTTAGATCGGGCAAGTTTGGCTACCGCTCAATTTTAAAACCCGTACCGTTGAGTCGATCCCCAAAATTGGGAACTTAATTTAAAATTGCACAAAAGTCAGCCTATCTGATCTTCAAAATTGTCACTTTGTAGAAGGGTCATGCATAGGCTGAAGTTTATGTCCACAAATGTAGGTTATTAACTTGTTGTGGGTTGCATTGTTTTTGGGTCAACCTGTATTTGGTTTTTTTAATAAACGGCCTCATCATAAAGATTTGCCCTCAAACGGATCTGCCTACTTTTTATGACGAGTATTATAGTTGGCTCAGTGGCTAAAGAAACATTCTACAGGATGAATAAACAAACAAACAAATCTCATGATTCTCTGTGCTTTAATGTGTGTGTGTGTGTGTGTGTGTGTGTGTGTGTGTGTGTGTGTGTGTGTGTGTGTGTGTTTTGGGGAGTTTGTTTTGGTTTTTAGTGAGAGGATGGCTGGTGGTTTGGATGGGGTGAAAAGCTGAGTGACACTGTGATTGTGGATAATTAAATTGTTGTTGGCTTGCTGCTGTCAGTTTTAAGGCACCGTTCTTGCAAACGCCAAGTTTGGCTTACTATTTTATATCTGCATGGGCTCTTACATGAGGTTAGGCCATCTATACACTTTGATACATACCAAACATTTACATTCTGACTGGGTCATGTGCAAAGTTGGAATGTTTGAATGAATACATTTTGCGGATTGATGCCAGTAGAAGTTAAACAAATTAATTGATCAAACATTCCAACACTTCAAAGTAAACACACGTGTTTTTGACAGCTGGTATATGTTAAAGTGGAGGGATGGTTTTATTCCACGTGAAGCCTGCATGCCACATCTGAGACGTTGAGCGAAATCGTTTACACAAAATATGCAATCATTGTTTATCATCATTTAAATTAAAACGTTCATACACAATGACACAACAAATGTTGTCGGAAACTCAAAAGAACACATGAAAGAATAAAAGATGATCAATGCAGCAAAACGCGCCACTTGGACAGAGTGGGTTACAATTTCATTCTTTATTTAATTTAGCCTTCACATTTCCCTTATCATATCTTATATTTTAACATCGTTCAGTTCTTGTCAGCTTGAAATGTTTGCAGTTTTTACTCACGAAACAGGTTAGTCTTCTGAAGTCAGTGCAACATCAAAGCTAAAATTTCACACATGAGATGCATTTTGATGATCAGCTCTACCATACCGAAGCAATGCATTTAAACTGGCGCAGATTAATTTTCAAATGATGTTCAAGAAACAGCTAGCTTCCTTATAGACAGAGTGTCTAAGTTACAAAATATAGTCATCTCAGTATCCAACATCATTACCTCTTTGCTTGCTTAGAAGAACTTCTCAGAGTGTTTGCGGCATTCATCAAACAAGATCATACACATTAAAATATTGTCACTTCCTACTCATTGAATAATGTATTCATTGTATCTAATTATTCATGTTAAAGACCAGCACAAAATTGCAATCATTTAAATATGTCACTGACATAAAGTATTCTACCCGATCTGGAAAAAAAGAAGAAAATCATAAGTGCATGATTCAAATCACTGATGATGTCTTGTAATTCGGTAGTGTTTCCAGTTAATCTTTTTTCTTTACATCTCACAATTCTTTTACTAGTTTATTTTGTAAGTAGAACACCAGGCCAAAACATTGTTGGCTCCTTTTGTATGACATCACACATTTTCAAGGATTTGCTTGCTAACTTGCTTGTTTCTTAATTTGTTTAATGATCGCTCCAAATTACATTCCTTCCTTTATCTGGCACTCTTGTTCTCAACTTTGTCCCTCCCTCTTAGCGGTTTAGAGAGAGAGAGAGAGTGAGTGTGTGTGTGTGTGTGTGTGTGTGTGTGTGTGTTAGTGTGTGCGTATGCCTGTGTGTGTGAGAGAGAGATAGAGACTGAGAGAAAGAAAGAGAGAGAGTTGATCTATTGTCTTGATTCCCTCATTCAATTTTCTTTTGTTGTATAGTGTAGAACTTAGACAGCTTCGTGACATACCTGTGGTGCGGTTTTATGGTCGTTTAACTATCCATCGGTGAACCATGCAATTATTTCTCTTCAACGATTACTCGGTCTCTACTGACAACTCTAAACTCCACAAAACACGACTTTTTTCAGTTCAGAAATGTCAGTTTCGCTCCCATAAATTGAAACACAAACTTAAATACATCCATACATCATTGTCTGTTACAAAGTTCCAGCTTTGCTTTAAAATGCACAATCAGTATGAGGGACACGGACTTTTTCCCAGTACATACCGACTGAGCCATCACTCAAATCTTCGACGACACTGACTCAGCCTATATGCTGCGTACATCTCCCCGGTCGGGCAGTTTTAGCTCTCGTAATGTGCGGAAGAACTGAGAGAAACATTTGTGTTCTGCCTATGTTTGTCTTGTTTGCTCGCCAAAATAATATTGCATCGATCAACCACTCAAGTTCGCACTGTTACCATGCTCCCAATCCCATGCTGGTTTGTTTACCACTTTCGAAGGTGAAGAGTTCACCGCGCCTGCGCAATGACGGGGATTTCCCTATGACGTCACCTGAAAGTTATGACCTACTCTTTTAGCTGGTAACTAAGTAGTCTCGACCAAGTTCGCTCTCATGCATTGCAGACTGACCAAATCTTTAGTTACGAACTGCGTAGTTCGAACCTACGTTTAGTTGCTAACTATAATAGTCTCCATTCATGCATTCCACTACAGGTCACTTTTAGTGGTTCACTACCTTATTTTGGTCACATTTCATAAGGGTCAAAGTGACCTTGACCTTGATCATATGTGACCAAATGTGTCTCATGATGAAAGCATAACATGTGCCCCACATAATTTTTAAGTTTGAAACAGTTATCTTCCATAGTTCAGGGTCAAGGTCACTTCAAAATATGTATGCAATCCAACTTTGAAGAGCTCCTGTGACCTTGACCTTGAAGCAAGGTAAACCAAACTGGTATCAAAAGATGGGGCTTACTTTGCCCTATATATCATATATAGGTGAGGTATTCAATCTCAAAAACTTCAGAGAAAATGGGAAAAATGTGAAAAATACCTGTTTTTTAGACAACATTTATGGCCCCTGCGACCTTGACGCAAGGTCAAGATGCTATGTATGTTTTTTGGGGCCTTGTCATCATACACCATCTTGCCAAATTTGGTACTGATAGACTGAATAGTGTCCAAGAAATATCCAACGTTAAAGTTTTCCGGACGGCCGGCTGGCCGGACGGCCGGCCGGACGGCCGGACGACTCGGGTGAGTACATAGACTCACTTTTGCTTCGCATGTGAGTCAAAAATGCAAAATTAGGCATAACTTTGAACGAGTTTTATGAATGAATATTTAGAGTACCAAGCGGAAATGCAATACATGCAAAGATAATACCATCAAATAGAGCTAAAATAAAACTAAAAAAAGTCCAAAAATAAAACGAAACAAGAGGCGAAGCCTTCAAGGCTCATGTAAGAAATCGACAAACAGTAACACAAACTCAATCACTCCGTCACACATACACACACACACACACACAGTAAGCATAGGTGAAACTGTGCAAGAAAGTGAGACCCTGGATCTGCCAAGTAGTCTCGGCCCGCTCACAATAACAATGACCGAGACTTTCAGTAATTCCTTTGCGTGACGTCTAACCCTCTTACGTCATAATGTGACGTCTTCAAATAGTTTCTATCTCACACGTCAAACACTTTTGACCGAGACGTAATCTTCTTATGCGAGCTTTATCCATAGACTCGGAAATGTTAAAGTTTCTATCACACACACACACACACACACACACACACGCACGCACGCACGCACAGACAGACAAAGTTTATCATCGCATAGGCTACACTTACGTGAGCCAAAAAACTAAAAAAAAAGTCAATTTTCATAAAACTTGATTCACTAGTTTTTTAAGATATGCCACAGACAGACACACACATACATAGGTACTCTCTGCCCTTGACAAATCATGCAATCAAATATTGACTGAATGTAAAAAAAAAAAAAAAAGCAACAGTCAGAGATTAGCCTTATGTATTTACTTGAGAACAAGTTTTGAGACAATGTCAGGCTGTTGATCAGGCCAAACTGAGACACTAAGCCAGGACACTGAGTGACGCACATATTCACTCACATTCCACCAGCGGTGCACACAGAGAGACCAACACACTCACAGGGCTGTAGACAGCTGTTCTGCCAAGTTGACTTACCTGTTCAAGTGTGAGATAAGGAATTTCAACACTTCAAAGTTTTGCTCGGGCAACTTCTTGATGACACCTCGTAGCATCAGCAAGCGACTGCTTTTGTCAGGAACACCTGCAACAGACATATTTGGTGTCAAACAAAGGCACAAGGCTTCCTTCAGGGCTAATTAGCTCTACATGTCATTAAGCTTGTGCACCTGTCAAAACAACATCGCTTCAATTTAGGATGGTTTTTTAGGGGTTTTTTGGCATTAGGTTTTTTTTGGAAAAGAAAGTTTGATGCTGAGTTTAATTAAGCTGTACGGGCATCAGTACAGTTTCTGTAAGGTGCATCTTACTGGCTTTTTTCATTGGAAATCTGCACATTTATCTACCATACCACTAACTAAGAAAAATAAATGTACTAACTCTGACAATATCATACAGGGTGGTATGCAAACCAACACTGAATTTCTCATCTTTCTAACAAACAACTTACCATACAACAGAGACTAAATAATGTACATTCTGCCCTGATGGCAGAGAGTGTGTGCAGTGAAGACCAGCTGCCACAATGCACATAATAAGATGGCACAGAACTGTGACAGAGGACTGCAGCTACATGTTGCAGGTGTGACTGGCGACAGCAGCAAAAGCAAGGCATGCCAGCTGAGAGCGGCACAGAGAGCTGCGTGCTGTCTCCTGCCCCTGGCCACTCTCATCACAATCAGCTCACCTGCGGCTTCCATGATTTCAGCGTGAAGAAAGCGGGGGATGAGTGGCTCGGTCAGTTCGTTGAAAAAACTTTTGAGCACTGTGGCAATGGCGTTGACAGGGATGTCAAGAGACAAGATGTCCACGTTGGGATCTGGAAACAACCATGCAGCCACTGTAAGTGCTATTAAATTACATATCTTACCCAACTCACATATAGCAATTAACCCTGGTTCAGTGCTGGTAACGCTGTATGCGTCCCCTTGGAAACAAGGGAGACCACTCTAAAAAAGAGTGACCACTACCCATAATGCCAGACCAATATCTAGTCTGACTTCCGTATGCGTGCGCATACGCCGCCATTTGCATCATTCCAAAACTCAGCGGTCAGCTAGCTGGTCGCAGTTCTGTACGCTCTGGCTGTTTCTTCAGCTTTGGTACTTGGTCCTTGGACTGGGTGCTTTCTCCTTGGTATTCTACTTGTGGTCTTGTCTTCGCGACTAAGTGAGGTGAGATCGTTCTTGATTTTTCTTGATTTTGTGGGCGTTTCTTGGCATTATTTTGACTTGTGAAATGTTTTCTTGAGAAAATTTTTTCGTGAGTTGTTTGGCCATGGCGGATAACGTCAAGAAGGGGCAGGCTTCTAGACATGTAGCTGCTGAGTCTCCGCCTCCTAGAAAACGCCTAGGAAAGTTAAGCAGTCTGTACAGGCTGTTGTTTCGATGTTAGAACTGTCATCGAATAAATGCATTGATGTTGTTGTTGACATGCACTTGGCGTCCATTTTACCCGGTAAACCGGCAGATAAGATGCTCATGTTGCCCTTGGCGTCCATTTTACCCGGTAAACCGGCAGATAAGATGCTCATGTTGATAGCCGGTTTAATCGGCTCCTGTTTCTGTGATTCCCGGTCTTGCGTCTGCGGACTTTGCCGCTTTGCTTCTCTCTATTAGTACACAGGTATTGTCTTTGGCGGAAGAAATTGCGTTGACAAAAGCGGAGCTGCGGGCTCTTCTGGCTGGCGTGGCTGGGGTTTCCTCCCTGGCTAAGGTGCGTCCTTCTCCGTCGGCCACGGGACTCGGGCGGATGTTCATGCGTTGCAGAACGATGATGGTGGACTTGGGTTTCCGGCGAGCGTTCCGTCTTCCGGTGTCTCTCGTCAGTCACAAGGTATGTCTGCCGCACAAGTAACCGGGTTCTCCGGCGAAAGTGTAGCGCGTCTACAGGCAAAAGTAGCCACGGGCATCGTGCTCATGGGTGAAAGTTCTGATACCCGGTCTGGCCATCGCCGTTCTATCGGAAGGTCAGGCTGGGGTAAGGACACTGTAGAGCGTACGGAGGTGCGGCGCTTCCGGCCGTGTCAATGGGCATTGGTCAGGCTGTGCGGCTTCCGCTTCCGCCCTGGGGGCAGGAAGAAGACAGTAAAGATGGCTCTCTGTTTGACTATGGCAGTCAAGCAGGGGGTCAACTTCCGGATTGCGCCGAGGTGCATGAAGGCTGTCTGGACGATTGTGCTTCCGCTTTGGTGGATGACGCCGGGTTCCGGTTGCCGTCTAAGTTCAAGTGCAGCGGTGCTTGCAACTGATAGGGCATCAATCCACGGCCGGTTCCGCTTCCGCTTTTGCGGCTGTGGCTTCCAGTTGAAGGATGGTATAGCCTTCTGCCGTTAACACTGTGGTGTTTGGTAGTCGGCACTCATCAGCCTTCGGCTTCCGGTTCCGTTACTGTGGTTCCTCTGCTGTTACACAGGCTGCATTCACTTCCTCTTCCAGTCTTTCAGCTGGCATGAGGCAGGTGGATGGAGGATCAATTCACGGAGTTCCGGCTTTAGGGGATTTTTCCCAGCCTTTCCCGTTTTTGGCAGGTGTTGCCTCATCGGGATTGGTTTCCGGTTCTCATCCTTTCGAAGATCGTTGGGATACTACTGAACGGGATGATGAGGGTGTAGAAGATGAAGCTTCTGAGGCAGAGGGTGATACCTCTTTTTGTCTTCCAGCTAAGCTGCCATCTTTGTTAGCTCTGGCAGCAGGGGTTGCTACACGCTATTTTCCCGAAGGGGTAGCAGTAGCATCGTCATCTGCCCTTTTTCCTCCATCTTTTTTGGCGTGTTTTGCTCCTCACTGGAGAATAGGTCTCTATCTAAAAGTTTTGTTCTTTTGGCGAGACTTTAATCTCTTCTTTGCTTGAAGGTTGATCTCTTTTCGAGTCCGCTTCTATGCCCGTGGACTCGTCTCTGACAAAGGGAAGCTCACTGCAAAAGAAAAGCGCACGGCAGGTCTCGGCTTTTTCTTGTTATCAAAAGAAAAGCTACGGGCTCGCCGTTCTCGGCTTTACCTTTTATCGCCATGCTCTCGCCTTCACGGCAGGGCTCTGTGGCAAATACCCACCTCGCTTTCTCATGGGGAGAGTTAACGGTGGGGGTCGGGAGGCACGCAAAAGCACACTTTCTCTCACACTCCCGGCGGTTATGTCAACTGGTTTTTTTTTTGCTCGGCTTCACCCTTCTTTCCGCCTTTGTGTTTTACCACAGCGGCTGGGGAGTCACTGGGGCCTTCCTTTTGGGTCTCTTTCATAGATTGTATGGTTGTGACTTGCACTTTTTGATTCTCAAAATAGATAGGAAGTGGCTACATTTTATTGGTTTCGGAGCTTCAGGGTTCTGATTTCGATTCTTAGTCAAACGAATGTTTGGACTTTTTGGTCTCTTTGAGGAGACTGTACAAGCGGCTCTTTCTAGGAGCTCTTTACTCCAGGTGGTAACTGGATTTGCAGGACCGGAACACATTGGTTTGGCCCTTGGTGGTCGGCTGGCGTTAGGCAATCGAACAAAGCGGTAGAACATGTGTTGATTCAATCAGACAACTCTACAGTGGTGCTTTTTCTCAACAAGCAAGGGGGCCTCTCACTCTCTGACACTTCCTCATCGAGCATGAGAGGTCCTGTTGTGGTTTTACCATCTCGGATCTTTTTAGCAGGGAAGTACCTCTATGGGAGGCTTAATGGCTTGGCGGGCTCTCTGAGTCTTTTTATCAAGAATGTTCAATTAGTTTAGACTCTATCTCATCACGCTCTTCTATGACTTCGGGTGATTTGGAGAAGCCACTGATAGAAGTTTTTGCTTCTTGGTACTATCGCCTTTCGCTTATGGTCTTCTTCCGGTTTACGAATTCCAGAGCATGGAAGATCAATTGGTTTTACTTTGAGCGGCCTGCTGTTTTCACAATTTGGGGCCCGCTCGATTCTGCTTGCCAGGCCTTTTAAGGCTGGTAAGGGGGCGCTGTTTTTTCTTGCACTTGAGCCACAAGGGTGTCTTCTGTATGGGAATCATTGAGACGCTCAGGGGCTTCTGCCTCAACTCTGGATTTGGTCCAGAGATCTCGGAGGAGGTCAGTGTCTTCGTTTTTCTTGCCACATTGTTTGGCTTGGAACAAATGGCGTATTCTTTAACGGAAAGAACTCCTCTTCTCTCCGTTCATTGCAGGTGGCTAATCATCTATCCTGGCTTTCCGAATTTTTCTCCCACGTTTTTTGACTTAAGACGTTATGTGATATCAGTTGCACTGAAACAGCTCGGTCGCAATATTTCTTTTGGGGGCTTTATAGCCAGCACGTTTAAGGGAGCCTCCCTTCGGCTGGCTGTAAACAAGTCTCCTTTCTCGATTTGGGCTCTGCTCCTTGTTTTGGGTTCAGATTCTTTGATCCTTTACAAAAATCTAGCCTTGCTGATCAACACGGAAAGCGGTCATGCTTACTCTAGTAGCTTCTGAGAGAAGTGGGAGTAAGTGTGTTTTTTCTATCTAGTTTTGCTATAGACAGCTCTTTGGAGAAAGACTGATCTATGGGGCTTAGTTTTCTTTCAAAAATTTCTGACAAATAAGTGGAAGCTGGGAATCCAGCTTCGATTCACAATTCAATCACTTAGCAATATTTTGGCTCCTCTAGAGCCATTTTTTAGCTAATTTTACAGTTCTAGTTTCGAAAGCTTTTCTGACTGGCACTGATCTGTTTTAGATCATTGTATGAAAGGTTCTTGGTCATATCTATCAATTCTGTCGTGTTATAACCTTGTAAGGTTGAAAACGACGTAAACACCAAATAAAGAAACAAAGAATATCTATCAACATTGGTAGAGGTAATGGCTTTTTTAAGTCAGCCTTAGCTAGATGGACTGCCACATTTTTTAGGCAGGCCTTCAAGTGGTGGCAGGAAAAAGGGGGGGGGGGCAGTCAGTCCTTCCCCTTCAGGCAGCTCGGATTTAACATTTCTCTCTTGAGCAAGTGTCTTGCTACTGGAGGTTCTGGTGTACATAATTGTCTTGTTAGAGCCCTCAGCAGTTTTCTGTTTTGGTCTCTGCACACTCGATCGGAAACTCAGAAACTTCCTTTTATCTCACTTAACATGGTGCGGTGTAAAGGTATCTCGAAAGTCACGTTATTCAAGTGGGCCTCCACCATAGTTAGACAAGCTGTGGTATTGTGGCGGATTCAGTCGGGTGATGTCAGGTCAGTTTTGCCCTTTACTACAGCCAGGTCTCATGAGGCAAGAGGTTGGTATTCCTCTCTAGCTGTTCTTCGATTTGGTCTCCTGGCTTTGGTTCTTGAGTCGGCTTACTGGCTTGCTTAAGATGTTTTTCATCGATGTCTATCTCAGAGATGTCTCTTCATTGAGACAGGATGCGTTTCTGTGTTGCCTGCTCTGGTAGCGGTAGGACAGATTCTCATTTCCTGATTGGGTAAAGTGCCCTCCACCTTTAGTAGCAATCTGCTATATGTGAGTTGGGTAAGATATGTAATTTAATCAAAAATTTTAGTAATAAATTTTCATTTGATTAATATACTTACCCAACTCACATCATTTATTCCCTCCCGCCTCCCCGCTGTGGGGGTTATATGTTTCTAAAAAAGAAGTGAGTTGGGCTTCGTTTTGGAATGATGCAAATGGCGGCGTATGCGCACGCATACGGAAGTCAGATTAGATATTGGTCTGGCATTATGGGTAGTGGTCACTCTTTTTTAGAGTGGTCTCCCTTGTTTCCAAGGGGACGCGTACAGCGTTACCAGCACTGAACTAGGGTTAATTGCTATATGTGAGTTGGGTAAGTATATTAATCAAATGAAAATTTATTACTAAAATTTTTGATTACTAAGGTCACATAAGGTTTCATCATCACAATAAACAAAAGGCCAGTATATCAGTTCAGTCCAGCTAGACTGAACACCATCACATGCTCAGGATGAGGTGGCAACGTCGTAATTATGAATAAGCATTGCATAAATCCCTCAGGTACATCAAACTGAGAGCATTAACCGATAACCAGTTTATGAAAAACAAAGGTCTTTAAAGGTAAACTACCTTGTACATAGGGCATACTACTCAGTAAACGCCCATCCCCACTTCTGGATTAACTGAATATATATATATATGTTACAGTAAATTGTCAAAACCAGGACATTTACAAAATCCCTGAACATTTCAGGAAATTTGTTAATTTCCTGTTTCACTCAGGGATTTTGTAAATTTCCTAAAAATTCCAGGAAATTTGTAAATTTCCTGGTTTGAAGGGCCAGGAAATTTGCAAATGAACTGCTTTTATGATTGAATGAACTCCATTTCTTTAGTTTGGCAGCATCAAAGTCAACACACGGTTATCTCTCTCTCTCTCTCTCTTTTTACATTTAGTCAAGTTTTGACTAAATGTTTTAACATGGAGGGGGGAATCGAGACGAGGGTTGTGGTGTATGTGTGTGTGTGTGTGTGTGTGTGTGTGTGTGTCTGTCTGTCTGTGTGTGTGTGTAGAGCGATTCAGACTAAACTACTGGGCCGATCTTTATGAAATTTGACATGAGAGTTCCTGGGTATGATATCCTCAGACGTTTTTTTCATTTTTTTTTTATAAATGTCTTTGATGACGTCATATCCGGCTTTTCGTGAAAGTTGAGGCGGCACTGTCACGCTCTCATTTTTCAACCAAATTGGTTGAAATTTTGGTCAAGTAATCTCCGACGAAGCCCGGACTTCGGTATTGCATTTCAGCTTGGTGGCTTAAATATTAATTAATGACTTTGGTCATTAAAAATCTGAAAATTGTAAAATGTTTCTTTTTTTTATAAAACGATCCAAATTTACGTTCATCTTATTCTCCATCATTTTCTGATTCCAAAAACATATAAATATAAACAAGCTCTGAAAATTAAAAATATAAAAATTATGATCAAAATTAAATTTTCGAAATCAATTTAAAAACACTTTCATCTTATTCCTTGTCGGTTCCTGATTCCAAAAACATATAGATATGATATGTTTGGATTGAAAACACGCTCAGAAAGTTAAAACGAAGAGAGGTACAGAAAAGCGTGCTATCCTTCTCAGCGCAACTACTACCCCGCTCTTCTTGTCAATTTCACTGCCTTTGCCATGAGCGGTGGACTGACGATGCTACGAGTATACGGTTTTGCTGCGTTGCATTGCGTTCAGTTTCATTCTGTGAGTTCGACAGCTTGACTAAATGTAGTAATTTCGCCTTACGCGACTTGTTTTTTGGTCTCTGTCTGTCTCCCTGACCCCCTTTGCCTCTGGCTATCTCTTTGTCTGTCTCTCTGTCCCTGTATCGGTCTCTCTGTCTCTTACTCTCTCTCTTCCTCTATTTCTGTCTCCGTCTCTTCCTGTATCGCTCTGTCTCTGTCTATCCTTTTTTTCTATCTCCCAAATCCCTATATGTGACTGTCTTTCGCTCTCTCTATTTCTCTCTGTCTTCTTGTTAATTTCTACATATATATCTACCTCTCTGTCGTCGCTATCTGTCTCTGTATCTTTGTCTGTCTGTCTGCTGTCTGTCTCTTGATCTGTTCCTTTCTGTCTCTGTTTTTCTCTCACTGTGTTTGTTTCTCTCTCTCTCTGTCTCACTCTCTTTCACTGTATTTGGTACTTTCTCTACTTGTCCCTGTCTTTTTCCCTTGCTCTCAATCTCTCTCTCTCTCCCTCTCACCCTCTCTTTGTCCCTGACTACCTCTATCTATCTATTTGTCTGTCTCTCTCTGTTCGTTTTTCTGTCCTTCTGCCTCTCACTCGTTTTCTTTGTCCCATTCCCTCTCCCTGTCCCATTCCCTCTCCGTCTATCTTTTTTTTTTCCTTCGCTTTCCCTGTCTCTGTGTGTCTGTCTTCCTGTTTCTCTTTGTCTCTATCTCTCAAAGTTTTAGAACAAATCGTAGACAAATTGACACGTTCACTGGGTCAGTTCTTTTCTCTCCTATTTTTCTTATTCAGTAAAATCATTCAAATCAGCATGAAACTCAGCAACGATCTGCATGCAAAATACACACATTTCCACAATGTCTTAAAAATTTGAAGAATGTAACATATTTACTAACACTTTTCTCTCTAAATAAATTCTTAAAAATGCAGGATTCAAAATTAAAATTGAAAAATAAATTATTTGAGAAAAATTAATTATCTGACAAATTTACTAAGTCTGGTTTTACTGTTTAGTGAATTTGGTAGTGTGTCAGAACCTTCTTCTTCTTCTTCTGCGTTCGTGGGCTGAAATTCCCACGTACACTCATGTTTTTTGCACGAGTGGAATTTTACGTGTACAACCGTTTTTTACCCCGCCATTTAGGCAGCCATACGCCGTTTTCGGAGGAAGCATGCTGGGTATTTTCGTGTTTCTATAACCCACCGAACTCTGACATGGATTACAGGATCTTTTTCGTGCGCACTTGGTCTTGTGCTTGCGTGTACACACGGGGGTGTTCGGACACCGAGGAGAGTCTGCACACAAAGTTGACTCTGAGAAATAAATTTTCTCGCCGAACTCACGCTGACAGCTGCCAACTGGATACAAATCCAGCGCGCTACCGACTGAGCTACATCCCCACCCGTTGAAATTGAAAAATAAATTATTTGAGAAAAATTAATTATAGAAAGAATTATTAGTGAAAGAAAGAAAGAATTTTCCTCCTCTGACAGCTTGACAGGCCCAATTAAGAGAACCCGCGATGCTTTGAAGCTGAGTTTTTGTCGCGCGCTTCTTTCCTCGAAATTGCAGTAGTCGCCGCCGCAGTTGCTGCAGTTTGTCACTTCCAAGTGACAGAGTGTTGTTCCGCGTGTCGATGTCGACTCCAAGAAATGTGATACGTTGGGTGGGCCCCACCACCTTCTTCCAGCTTAATGTTGAAGCCTAGTTCCCTCAATAATCTAATCAAAGAAAATAACATGTCGTTGCACTCCTCTTTTGTTGCTGCTACTAAAAGAAAATCATCTATGTATGCTAACACACCAGGCATGCCTCTCCTGGCCATGCACCTGCGAATTGACTGTGAAAGTCTATGAAAATGTGACGGTCCTACATTGCTACCAAATGGAAGTCGACTGTCAAACAAATAAGTCGGTCTGTTTTTACCTTTGAAATGCCACTTGAGTCCCGTTACACAATAATCATCCGGACTGATGCACACTGAGCGATATGCGGACTGCAAGTCGACTTTAGCACACCAATAATCTGTCTTCGCTAAGGCGCACGCATCAGAGACTGTTTGAAACTTCACCGACTCAGGGATGGAGTAATCGTTCATTGCCCTACCTGTTGGTTTGCTGGCATCATGAATTAGCCTAACGCTACCATCTTCTTTGGGGATCGCGGCTAGTGCGCTTACGACCGTTGGCTTCTTACTTGCCACTATATAATTTCCTTTTGCTATTTGATCTAACAGTTCTTGTTCTACCACGTCGCGATGATCGTACGCTCATTTATGATTGCTTTGTTCTGCTGCTAACACACATGTTTTATGTTTTTCTGTTACCCGAAAACCGTGCTGTATACCGTCTAACAAAAATTCTCTGTCACAATCGCCCTCTAGCACTGAGTGCCACATTTGAGATTTTGCACTAATAGATGCATGATTTCCCAAAAACGCACAGTCATGAGGATCTAATTGAGGGAACGGGCTGGAATAGGTGGGGCCTACCGTTGTGTTGTCAGTTCGCTGCGCTGTATCCTAGGCATTGGTGTTTGCTGTCGCCTGGTGGTCTTTGCCGGGGTGCTCCTTTCCACACGTGTCACACACGTGTTCGAACCTGTAGCGGGACCCGTAGAGGCATGTGCCTTTGTTTGTGTACTGCAGGCACACCTCCTTCCCACTGGGTCCCACAGGTCGTCGAATACCGCCGCTTCCCGTCGTGGCCTTGCCGCTTTTGTTGCCAGGAACTTGTTGGGCACGCTCAAAGAGAATCACTGTGGACAGGTGGGGGTTGGGGGTTCCCCAAGCAAACCCGCTGGTAGACTGGCGCTTCCTGTACTCGTCATCGTAAAGGAGCACCGACTGCCAGGAGAATCTTGCGCCGAGCTCGCCCACCATCTCTGCTATAACAGAGGTAAGCTTCGTGGTCGAAGTCCACGGTGTTCATGAGTTTTGCCATTATTTTAGCATTTGCCACGATCCAGTGGCAGGGGGATACTTTCTCCAACTTTGGTTTGTTGGCCAGCTTGAGCGTGACACCTCCCCCGAGTGTCACCTCTTCCTCCACCGCCATAGAAGCCGGTACGAAGTCAACAATTCGTAAATAAGTCTCACCTGGTGAAGCAGACTGTATGGCCATGTTGCCAAGAAGACCCTGGAGCGGTGCCACTTGGTCGGCAGCACGCAACGGCCCTCCCCCGTACTTCTGTTGCAGGTCTGCCACTGCCGCTTTTAATTCCACTATGTGGCCTCGTTTTAACTTAAGGCTTTCCAGGTCCTTTTCTCCTGCATATTTCAAGGCACTGAGGCTTGTGAACTCCTCTTTTTCCAGAACCTCAATTACAGGTTGGGGCAGATTTTTTGCCCAAGAAGTAAAATTGAACTCCATAGTTTTGCAGAACTGAAAATCGCTGAACTTGCTTGCTGGCCGCTGCGCTGCTACTAATGACTTCGGTCCTCGCTCTCTCTCGCTCTCTCTCGGACTCCCTTATCTGTTACCATTGTTTCATTCCAGACTGCTCTCCTTCACTCATCACCCTGCCCTCCAACCCTCTTCCATTCCCCGCATTCGTTCCCACGGGACTCTGCTATCACTTCCTCCTGCATTACCTCTTTAAATACGTCATGCAGTGAATGTTGTCTTTGACACTATCTTATTCCAGGACGTTCGCTGAGTTTTCCACTTGCTGCATTCTCTTGCCACTATCAGTTCCGACAAGTTTTTTTGAAAGCTAAAAAAGCACTTGACAGCTTGAACTAAGATATCTGGGAGCTATTTGGCACAACCAGCAACAATGACGATGTTTCAAGGACAATAATTGTAGCTTCTTTTGCTCATGCATCTTCTCTCTCTGATTTCTTAGTGTTGACAAGTGCTCGTTTGAATCTATAAGTTTGTGCTGATTTTATTCAGTAGACTAACTCAAGTTGTCGCAGGTTTTTCGATCTGGTTCTCACAAGGCCTTTCATTTGTGTGGCTGGCTTCAAACTGGACTTTGTATACAGGTCACTGCATGGCCACATAACTATTACCGTGACTGTCCACAATAAAGTTTCGATTTACTCAGACAAACTATGGATTCTCAGTTTCAATGTGGAAGTCGGAGAAAAGTGTGATTGGATGCCAGCTGGTGAATTTTTTTGTTTTGTTTGGAAGAGTTGTTTGATGTAAATATGTTTTGGCTTTCAGGGACTACGGTTAGTGTAACACCGAAGGCCGCGGTCAATAAATAGGAAACAAAAGTTGATATGCCCCCCGAGGACCGACAAAAAAGCTGGTCTGTCAACAACCCATCAAACATCTTATAATATCTAGGCGGCCAGCCGAGACTATAAAATAGTGCATGTTTGTGTGCGTTCAATTATAAAAACTTTAAGGAATTCTAACCAGAATTGATCGATACATAAATGTTATTTGTATTTTTGACCAGAATATGACATTTTATACAAATCTCGACAGTCATTGTTCACCTCAACCGCTAGCGCGGTCTGGGAGGTAGATCTCTCGATCTGTGTAAAATGTCGTATTTTGGTCAAAATTACAAATAACATATAATTTTAGGGAACGGGTGGGGGTTGTGGGGTGGAAGGGAAGGGTACAAATTCGAACAGAAATGACAATGGTATATAATGGAAAATTTCAATAGCAAAAGCGCCATGAACATCAGAAGAGAGGCCTATTTGTTTCAAAGTAGCTGAGATAGCCGAGACGCCGGAACCTCCAAGAAGAGGCCAAGCTGCCCAGAGCCAAAAAGAAACAGAGGTGATTAACCACCTGGATTGAGAGAGGGGCGCTAAGGAGTGTTGCACCCCCGCTCTATACGCCAATTGGCCAAGGAGGCCAATGAGGGGCATACACAGAGAAAGTGGAGGACCTATGTGCTTCATGCACCAAGACCAGAGTCAAAACCCACGATCTGTAACACAAACAGCACAACCTCCAGCCCTGTATGCAGATGGCCCAACCCATGTGCAAGCCCTGAGAGGTCCTGCTGAGCGAGTCGGCCAGATTATAGAGCTGGCCGGGGAGATATTCCCCTGAGAAATTGATTTAGTGTGAAAGAAACCAAATCAGAATCCCGTAAACTCTGTCTGACAGGGAGTGAGAACTTGCTCCACCCTGCTAGTTCACATAGGAAGCAACAGAAGGATTGTCCGTATGCAACCGGACATGCCTGTATATAGCCAAAAAGAAAGGCTAGAAGACTGAGAGCTACTGCTCCTAACTCCAGGCAATTGAGATGCCCAAGGAGTTGAGTCTACATCCACAGCCCCAAGACTGTAATTGCCAATGTAGGCTCCCGTCCAGACAGAGACGCATCCATGAAGCGGTTTAAGTCCGGGGGGGAACAAAGCTAGGGAAAACGCCCTGAGCGATCCAATTGGATTCCAGCCACCGAGTACTTGAGGAACCCACCCTGGAGGAGGACCCTCTTGTCCCCGACCTGCGAAGCCGAGTCCCAAAGAGACTTGAGGAAAGACTAGAGGGCCAGCATAGCCATCGATTCCGTCTGACCGAGGATCAAGGCTAAGGACCTCGCAGAGGTCCGCTCTCGTTCCAGTCTGGCAGTGATAAGAGCCTAAAGCCTCTCTATTCTCTCCTGTGAAGGACGAACCTTCCAAGAAACAGTGTCGAACAGCATGCCCGGGTAAAAAACCTGGGATGGGGACAGCTCGGATTTTGCCTGGTTCTGAAAGTGCAGCTGGCAAGCTGATTGACTCTGAAAAAAGATCAACCAGTCCCCGAGGTCGTCCAGAGACGAATGGCTCTCCAGAAACGGAGCCACTTCCTGTCTGCAGGATGCATAAGGAAGGCTCGTGTGAGAGCACAGAGGAAAATCTCAGCCAAAGCTGATACCTCTAGACCATGCCGTCCCTCTCCGGAGGAGACACTGAACGAAACACCCACTTTGTGACCGGGAGCGCATCAATGCACTGCTACTTGTCCATGAAGGAAGGGCAAGACTGAGGCTTCTGAGTAGGTTTTAACAAAACCCCGAAAAAAGCCTGACCCTTGCTTCCTGTAACCAGTGTGAAATCAAACCCCTTGTAAAAGAAGGAGATCACACCTGGTGAAGACAGTGTGGGCATGGAACATCACTGACGAACTCATCTGCTCGGTGATCTTCTTCTTCTTCTTGCGTTCGCCGTCACACCATCAGTTTAGTCTGCGAGACGAATGACGTCGTGGCTTCCAGGTCTTGTCTGCTCCCATAGAGTTTGGTGCGGAGAGGGACTGATGCTGGCCACACTTTGTCTCTGATTGGTTTGAGTTGGGGGCATGTCATTAAGACATGTTCTGGAGTCTGGTCTTCCAGACCACAGGGACAGGTTGGTGATGGGGTCAGCTTCAGCTTGCTGAACATGTGGGCGTTGAGGCGACAGTGACCAGTTCGTAGTCGCATGATCACTACTTGCTGCCATCGTTCTAGGAGATGATATGCGTCTCTCGTGGATTGTGGTCGCATTGCTGCCTTCACGAGGGTTTTCTTTTCAGCGAAGCTGACCGGGTTGTCTGGTTGTTCCTCCCTGGCTCTGAGTTTGGCGAACTCATCAGCTGTTTCATTGCCTGCAATTCCGCAGTTTGCTGGAACCCATTGCAGGACTACTCGTCGAGTCTTGGCAAGCTCCTGGAGTTTCTCCATCAGACGAGGAAGTTTGTTTCCTGCAAGGGCTTCCAAGGCAGACAGTGCATCAGAGAGGAAAACAACTTGGGGGCATTCGCTTTCCGAGTCATGAATCATGGAGGCTGCTTGCATGATGGCCTGAACTTCTGCTGCATAGTTTGAGCAGTACTTTCCTGTTGGTATTCCTACTGTAGAAGTGTGCCCCTCAGGAGATCTGACAAGTACACCTGCTCCTCCATTGGCCACGGCGTTTGTTGCTAAACCGTCTGTATATGCGTGAATCCAGGCGTCTTCAGGGTACCGTTCAGCAATCATGGCGAGTGTTAGGGTGCGCCTGGCAGTGTCGTTCTGGGAATCTCTTGAGGTAACGTAGGGGACTGTGGTGGAGATCTGAAGATTCTTGTAGTCTTCATTCCATGGCTGCGGCAGATCTGAGAAACTGAATGGTAGTACTGATGGAGGTACAGAGGCTTGGTGCTCTCTGGCAAGTCTCTTGCTTTCATGCGGTTCTTTGTCAGGTTATCCATCCTCTTCTTCATCGGATGCGCAGGCAGGCACTTGAATTTCTCTGTCTGAACCATGACCTGGCGTCTCTCCTCTGACTGAGGGGTTGAATGGCAGCAACTTCTTCCATGGTCTTTATTGGTGTGGATCTCATCGATCCAGTAATGATCCTGAGGGCTTGGTTTTGGACCCTGTCCAGTGTCTGCTGGTGGGTCTTCGCTGCTGTAGACCAAGCTGTGGAGCCATACTCAAGATGGGGCCTGACTGCTCCCTGGTAGACTCGCTTGAGTATCTCTTCGTTTGCTCCCCAGCTGGTTCCGGCTAGCTTCCGCATGATGGCAAGCTTATGCCTGGCCTTTGCTTCAGCTTTGTGGATGTGGGGTTTCCAGGTCTGTTTCTTGTCAAAAGTGACACCAAGATATGTTGCCTCGTCATCACTTCTCAAGGGTGTGTCACCAAGCTTGATGGTTCCAGTCTTTTGTTTTGAGGATAGGGTGAAGAGTGTTGTGGAGGACTTTTCCTTGTTGATGGCAACACACCATTCATCTGCCCATGCCGCCAGCCGGTCAGCAGCCAGTTGCATCCTGTAGGTGGCAGTTGTGGCGTATTCCTCCTTGCACCACATCACCAAATCATCAGCATATAATGCAGCGTGGATACCTTTGGGAAGAATATCTGCTCGGTGATGACCGAGCAGCATGGTTACGGCCCTATCCGAGGCATCCTCCCTAAACCAAAACGAGTCCAGGGAGGATAAGATGGCTCGTATGAGAGCACAGAGGAGAGTCTCAGCAAAAGCAGATAACCCTAGACCATGCCGTCCCACCGCCTCCAGAGAGGAGAGGGAGGGGTAACATCAGAAATTAATATGTAAAGCGCATTGAGCATATATATGATTATGCGCTATAGCAAATGTCCATTATCCCAGCGAAGCTGGAGGTATCCCGTGAACGCTATACTGTAATCGATTTGAGAAATGTGCACACCGAATAATACATGATAAAGAAGGATTCGTTGTGCCCGGCTACGTGCTACAGTTGGAGATGGAAGTTCACCAAAAATGGGGACCATACTAACAAAAATACGGTGGGTAAAATAGGCGCCCCCATTTTTTCAGCAAACGCCACCCCAGGCCGCTTTGGACGGGTAGAAATTCCGTAGTTTCCAAGTCTATGGATAAAGCTCGCGTAAGAAGAACACGTCACGGTCGAAAGTCTTTGACGTCAATTAATGCATCATGACGTCATGCCTCCCTGTAGTCTTTCTCTCTCGCGCAGTGTGTGTGTTTGTGTTCATTTTGTGCACATGTGTTAGTGTTACTGTGTGTGTGTGTGTGTGTGTGTGTATGTGTGCGCGCACGCGTGCATGAGTCTGTACTCGTATGTGTGTGGTGTGTGTGTATTTGTGTGTGTGTGTGTGTGTGTGTGTGTGTGTGTGTGTGTGTGTGTGCGTGCACACGCGTGCATGAGTCTGTACTCGTGTGTGTGTAAGTGTGTGTGTGGGCATAAGTGTATGTGTGTGCGTGTATGTGTGTTTGTTTGTAAAGGTGTGCATGTCCGTCTGTCCATATGTGCGTATGGGTGTGTGTTTTGTGTGTATGAAGTTTTTTGTTAGAGAGTGAGTGAGTGCGTGTGAGTGAGTGTGTGTTTGTGTGTGTGTGTGTGTGTGTGTGTGTGTGTGTGTGTGTGTGTGTGTTTGAGAGAGAGAGAGAGAGTGTGTGTGTGTGTGTGTGTGTAGGTGTGAATGTGTGTGTGTGCATGAGTTTGTGTGTATGTTTGTGTGTGTATGAGTGTGTATATGTGTTTGTTTGTAAAGGTGTGTGTGTCCGACTGTCTATGTGCGTATTTGTTTGTTTGTTTGCTCAACGCCCAGCCGACCACGAAGGGCCATATCAGGGCGGTGCTGCTTTGACATATAACGTGCGCCACACACAAGACAGAAGTCGCAGCACAGGCTTCATGTCTCACCCAGTCACATTATTCTGACACCGGACCAACCAGTCCTAGCACTAACCCCATAATGCCAGACGCCAGGCGGAGCAG